>NC_056731.1:93570206-93873156 GCF_019279795.1 Protopterus annectens | reverse complement strand
CCATTGGGTGGTAACTCCTTTATTTGGAGCTGACATGGCTCCATTAGATTTTTAGAAACGCATCAGTTTTCAACTGAGTACATTTCTGCAGCTAAAACGGCTCTTACATGGGCTGCTTTCTGTTTCGTGGATCGCTACTCTACCTCATGTGCATGCCTTTTGGCTGCAAGTGAGGTATTTAGCATATCCACGCCCAGTCCGTGTAAGAGACATTTTAGCTGGTCTCTTACATGGGGTTTCGGGCTGTTCCTGGATCGCGAGGCTTGGATGGAGTGTTACACGTCTCTTACACTCCGTGCAAGCCTTCGTGAATATCACCTTTCTCCATTATATGTCTGAACAATGCATTTTTGGTATCTTTAACCTTGATCTTATACCTATGTTCATATATGCGTTTTTTAAACTGTCTTTCTGTTTTCTCTATATAGAAAGCAGTACATACTGTACATTTAGCGAGATAAACTATATTCCTACTATTGCAGTTTCCCTTTTTAAACTTTATATAAGTACTGTTAACATTATTTAATCTATATCCAATTGCTTCATTTATTACACAACACTGTTTACAAGTTCCACATTTCTTAATGTGGGTATTTTTGGAGATTTTTTGAGAATTCAATCCATTTTTTATATTTCTGCCCATTTTATATACAATGCAAGGTTTTTCTCCTACTACACCTTTGGCTTCTTCATCTCCTACTAATTTATTCCAATATTTTTCCAAGATTTCTCTGACATAATTAACATAAGGTGTGTAAGTCAATACACATACTCTATCAAATTCATCATTAACTTTATTCTTCCTAATAATTTTTTCTATACCAATACCTAAAATGGGGGTATATTTATTACCCCATTCAGTGATAATATATGCCAATATATCATCTAATAATGTTAAGGGGTAACCCCTATTAAGAAACATATTTCTTATATTATTAATTTCTCTAAACATAGTGTCATAATCTGATGTCATCCTTGCTACCCTTATACATTGTCCCTTAAAAATGTTTCTTAAAATATGCTTAGGATGGTTACTTGTGTAATCTAGACAACCATTAGAGAACGTTTCCTTTCTAAATAATTCAGATTGAAAACCTGTATTAACATGTTTGATGTATGTATCCAGATATGCTATACCTTCTGTATTGACATTATATGTAAATTTCAGAAAAGTACTTGTCGTATTTAGATAATCTACGAACTTATCTATAAGTTCTATGGGTCCATCCCACAGCAAAAACATATCATCCAGAAATCTTGTGTAATATACAACATATTTGTAATACATACTGGTAAAAAGATATTTATTTTCCCATTGAAGCATAACTAAATTGACGAAAATAGGTGCACAGGAGGCACCCATGGCTACCCCCCCGTGTCTGTTTGTAAAACTCGCCTTCAAAATATATATAGTTATGCTATATCTGTGATTAGATTAATACGATCCCAACTTAAATTTGAATATCTTCTTAAGCTATCACAAACATAATAATCCAATCCTTCATTTCTAGGTATGGATGAAAAAAGGTCTATAACATCAATGGTTATAAATATCAAACTCCTTTTCCATCTATTAGATGTTAATTGAGATAGAAACATCCAAGAATCTTTCACTAAATGTGACGTATTTTCATATATGTGCTTAACCCACCTATCAATAACTACCCCTATATTAAATGTCTTTGATCTACTCCCTGAAATAATTGGTCTAAATGGGGGATTAGCAATATCTTTGTGTATTTTCGGGGTGCCAACTATTGTAGCTAATACTGGAAACTCTACCTTAATAAATTTGTGGGTATCCTGAGTAATTCTATTGTCCATTAAATACTCATCCAGAGCTAAATCTATTTTGCGATATCCTATATTAATTTCATTTTGTGATATAATATCATAATTACCAGTATCAATTAGTATACTTTGTACTTTATTAATATAATCTATTTTGTTGTATAGAACTATTCCCGCCCCCTTGTCTGGCTTCATAACTCTTATTTCATTGTTATTTATTAATTCAACCAGACATTTCCTTTAATTTGCATTTAAATTATCTATAAATTCATTCTTTTTAATCAATTTATTATATTCATAAATATCTTGACATACACATTCCTCATAATTTGCAACATTCTTATGCGGGGCAGGAATAAAAGTACTTTTCTTCTTTATTTGATTTGGTAACATAATTTTATTTTCTTTCTGAAACATATATGCTAAATTTAATCTACGACAGAATAATTTAATATCTGTTAAAACATCCACTAAATGACATTTTACTGTAGGTATATATTTCATACCTTTTTCAAACAGTGAGAAATATTCTTCCTTAACATTCATAGTAGTGTAATTGAATATCTTTATATCATTGTGTACCACTGCTATATGTTCCACATCTCGAGTAAATGACATATTAATATTCTCATTATGACTGGTAACATCCAAAACTACATCCTTTGAACACAGTACATTTTGCACGTAAGAATTACTATCTATCTTTTGTTGTCCCTTTGATAGTAATTCACTTTCTTTACTGGTGTGTAATATCGCCCCCCTTGAAAATTCGTTCCTATATCCTTATAACCATTCCTATTTGCACTCATATTCATTCTATAAGTATGTCCACGTTCCTGTTTCCATATATATGCCCTATTATCTTGATATTGTTCCAAATCACGTTGTATTTTCTTTTGTTTTCTCTCAAATATTTTACTAGCTTTAAAATCTGCTAATTTATACTGTTTTTCATATAATTCTTTCCACTGTAGGAACAGTAGATCTGTCACAATATCATTATTTAATTTGTCTATTTTACTAACTATACTACTTAATTTCTCATCATTTTTCCTGACTAATAACTTCATAAAATTCATTCCAAACCCATTGAATAACTCATTAAATTCCATTCTAGTATCATGATTTAAATTCACACCCATTGGCATTCTAAAAAATCTTAGACCCATAGGGACTATACGTAATGCAATACATTTTGTCAAATATGCATTGTCAATCTTTATACATTTTACAGTAAATAATAATTTCCCTAAACTATATATCATGTCCTTTAACGTGCTTCCATTATTAACGTTAGATACATTTCTATTAAATTTAACATCATTAAAATGTCCATTTTCATTTTCATTAAAAACATAGTCATTTGTCAAGAAATTATCTAGTTGGTTCAAAGTACTAGTTTTTTTGCATTGTTGTGAACTAACCAAATTAATGCCTCTAGAGCTTGATGTATTTAATACAGTACCTTTAATGTTATCTGTTTTAGTTTTGGCCGTTACTGCATATGTTTTAACTGGTAGCAAACGCTTAGGACAAGCTCCTAAGCATTCAATATCTTCATCTACTTGGAATAAAGAAAAATCAAAGGTAATATCCGGTTCTGTCGACTGACTAGTATCACGAATGTGATTTGCATCTGATAACACCCCAGTATGCCGCATATCCACAATCGAACCGTTACGTTCACCCTGTTCATTAGGTATGTCTACCTGAGTAGACATATTACTGGCTGGTATAGAAATGTTTTTATCAGCTGGTCCTTGTTCATTTCTCATGCAAATAAGAGATTTCTGCAGTTGACTAACAACGTCAGTCAACCGTACAACATTGTCTTTCAACGTAACCATTTCAGATCTAATACGAAGCAGTTCTTCCTTGTTCAATAGAGTCTCTGTCACTTCCTTAGTACCGTCCATAGCTACAACCATATAATATCACAACGCACAACCGACAACAGAATAAATTCACAAGAGACAAAAATATGTCTCAACTAAGCTTTACGGTACAAGTGAAGCTCGACTCGAACAAGAAAGGAATAAATATTTAATCACACTCCAAGCACATAAAAACGGTCAGGCGCTTTCATCTGTATATTACAGACTTCTTCAGAACCATTATACTAACAGCTGATAACATATTTAAAAACTTGGCGCCATTTTATTCAAGCACTATACTTCTTAACAAAATTTAAAGCGCTACTACAATATTATAAAAACATTTATCTTTCTAACACATTTATATATATATACACCTACTATAAATACTAAAATCAACTTATACTCTCAATGCATATAATATATAGCAATCATTGTTGACAGTGGTAGCAGGGGGTTTGCAACTCTTTATGGCATCATTTAGAAGTCTATAATTTGCTTTGGAAAATTGCTTAATCTTTTCTACTCTTAAGGGGGTGTTGGGTATGATTGTGAATGTGAACGAGACTGAAATGTGACCTGACCTGACCGGGAGGGGCAACACACATAGTTTAGTACAGAGAACCACTATGTTGGTCAGTACTATGTCTAGGACATTCAAACCCCTTGTGGGAGTGCAGACTATCTGTTACATAGCATGTGAACTAACAAAGTCCAGGAACCTTAGGTTGAATGTGTTTGTGCACATATATGACTCTCAGTTTTTTATTTATTTTTTTATTTTTACATTTGTTAACCGGGGGTGTCTGACTGAGCCGAAAAGGCCCTTTTTCAGCAGAGGCCCGGGGAGAAAAGCTCCACAAAGAAAAATTACAGACACATTTAGTTATTTAGACATAATCAGTATACACACAAATTACAAGAGACATGTTTTTACTTTGGCATGCGGTACAAACAGTTACAGTGGAGAGAACAATCAAAAAAGATATTAATTTTAAAAATAAAGGTAAGTAATAGATTTGTGGTGTACAGCTGAACTTTGGAATGTAGGTAGAATACATACATAGTACACAGGTATACATTGTAGATTAGCCAGTGTTTGTGAGTAAGATTGAAAAACTATTATAAATTGCTCTAGATTTAGTATGCATATGTTATCCGCTTTCACTAGCCTGGGGAGCAATCATGGCACTGCCAACTTTGCTTGAGATGTTGCCTGATGTGGTCTTTAAAGGAGGCTTTGGATGATGTGTTTTGAATGCTAGTAGGGACAGAGTTCCATTTTTGAGCCACCAAACTACTATATAGTGCATCTCCAAAGCTATTGTAGCTGTTGGTGACTTCTAGTAGTAGTTTGCTTGATGATCTAAGAGGCCTTTTGGCTGAGTGATGTTGTACTAGGTTTTTGAGGGCAGGACACTTATTGGGGAGGTAATAGATAGAATGACAGAGGCAGAGCTGATTGTAGGTTAGGAGGTTGGGCAGTTCAAGCCAGTGGAGCTGTCTCAAAGCTGTACAATGATGAGTTCTATATGAGCAATTTGCAGCAAAACGGGCAATTCTGTTATAGAAAGCTTCCATTTTGCTTAGTTCAGTTTTGTTGAGATTAGTTTGAATGGGAGATGCATAGAGTAGGGTGGATAGAAGTTGGGAGCGAGCAATGGCTGATCTTGTGTTGTTGGTAAGAAATGGTTTGATACGGTAGAGTAACCCCAGTTTGGCATGTACTTTTTTAATAGTTAAGTTCAGATGACTATCAAATTTTAGGTGGGAGTCTATGGTTATTCCCAATAGCTTAGCCTGTGGCACTGGAGCAATTGGAGTTGCATTTGTGGAGTAGATAGTGAATTGACTGTTAGTGTTTTTGTTAGAACTGGTTATAATCATAAGCTGAGTTTTCTTTGGATTGAGGATAAGTTGGGCTTTGGTAAGGTAGTTTTCAACATCAGAGAATGCTAGTTGAGTTGTTTGCAGGAGGGTGGGAATGTTTTGTGCAGCACAGATTAAGGTAGTGTCATCTGCATACTGAATTATAGATGCATGCTGTGTGGAGGTGTGGAGGTCATTTGTGAAGACTGTGAATAGTAGTGGTCCTAAGATAGAACCCTGTGGGACTCCTATAGTTTTGGGCAGCTGAGAGAGAGAATTTTCCCATTTCACAGCTTGGTACCTGTCAGTTAAGTAGCTTAGGAACCAGGTAAGAGTGGAATTAGATAGATGATATTGGTTTAGTTTGTTTAGCAGGATTTGGTGTGAGACTGTGTCAAATGCTTTGGACATATCCAAAAAAGTTGACACTTGCAGGCCTTCATTTTTGAGACAGTTTACTGTGTCTGTGAAGCAGAGGAGAGCTGTAGTGGTACTATGGGCAGGTCTGAAACCATGCTGAGTAGGTGACAGGATGTTGCAGTCTAGGAGATAGTTTAGCATCTGGGTATGGATGCATTTTTCTAGGATTTTGGCCAGGGGTGAGAGTAAAGCAATGGGTCTGTAGTTATTAAGTTCAGTGGAGGTCCCGCCTTTATGTATGGGTGTAACATAGGATATTTTCCAGACTTTGGGCACATAGTTTTCAACAATTGATCTATTTATGAGAGTGGAGACTGGGATAGCAATAGCATCTGCTGTGAGTTTCAAGAAATAGCTGGGGAGTAGGTCGGCTGCTGTTGATGAGGTTTTTAGTTTGGAGAGCATGCTTTTGATTGAAGTGGTGGAAACTGTTTTGAGGGTAAAGCTTGTATTAGCGTTATTTGTGTTCGGGGGGATAGTGAGGAAGGAACTGTCCTGTGATACTAAGGATAGAATTGAGTTCACAAAGTGGGAGTTGAATTGTGTTTCGATGGGAACTTTAGTGTCAGGGGTGGTTGGTTTGGGGGTAGCCTTTTGGGTGGATTTTAGTAGCTGGTTTACATTTTGCCAAAATTTTTGCGGATTGTGTTGGTATTTAGTTTGTAATATTGTGTAGTAGGATGGAAGGATAGTTGAAATCACACATCACCAAGGTGTTTGGCTGTCTAGGGAGCGACTCAATTAGCTCCAAGCAGGCAAAGTGATCCCTGTGGTACATGGTTGGGGACCTATAGCTATCAATGATATGGCAGGGTCTTTATATACAGTCAGTTGGACTTGGAGTAGCACTACATAGTCGTACTCTTGACCAGTCTTGTGTTGTATTTGTCTTTAATGAAGCTGTATCCACCTCCACCTTTGGTTTTTTCATGCTTGTTTTGATGTGTGAGCATGTGGAAGGCATTTTTCTCCTGCATGGCCAGGGTGCACTCTGTGCCCTTGAAACATGTCTGTGTAATTGCACAGACATGGACATCTTTCAAGGTAAGGAGTTCTTTCAGTGAGTCCAGTTACTGATTCACACTCCTTGCATTAAGCAGCATAACTTTCATTTCATCTATGGTGGATTCTTTAATGTTGGGACTTTATTTGTTCAGACAGTGCCTAAAAATGCTCCTATGGGGGAGGCAAGCACCTTCATATAGTACAGTAAGGTATGTCTCCAATCATTCACTGCAACATGGGCTTTGGCAAAGTCTTAATGGTACTTGTTGTTTAGAGACTTGAGTGCGTGCATGATCTAATGGACCCTTACACCTGACAGGCAGCTGACTGTGACCTTCTCCTTGTCCAGTCTGGTGAGGAGGGCATCTATGTGTCACTATGGAGCCAACTATGTGCAGGACATTTGGCTTTGAGGTGTTTTGCTAGTGGGGCTTATTGGCTGAGACACTGGTGCATGTATTATTATGTGTAGTGGATTCTGTTGGGTCTGCACTGTGTGCAGTAGATTTGCGCTTGGGAGGTCTCTGATCTTTAGTTAGGTTTTTAGTGAGTACCTCCTCATATGTGGCTTTATGTGTTGTGAGCTTATGTGCAACAGATGAATTGTGTGTGCTGACAACGTGTTTGCTATCAGGTTTGTTGTTATATGAGAGAATTCATTCCAAATTCTTAGTATAGATGCAGCTCTCTCATGTTGTATTAGTTTATTTTAGCAGTAACTGGCTGTCAGTATACATGTAGCAATTGCTCTTTTGCCTCAGGATGCCCATGTAAATCAGGCTGCCTGGAGACATGGTGGGAAACTGTCCATCCATTATGGAATGTATATACCATAGTATTTATTTATTTTACATTTGCTGACCGGGCTAGTCCAACTGGATACATGTCCATTTTCAGTGGAGGCCTGGGGAGATAAGCTCCAAACTATGCTAAGTAACAATATTACAAAGAATAAATGAAAAAAAAATGAAATAGACAATAAAGACAGAAGACAAAAATACACATCAACATTTATATACCTTTTCTTCATTGATTGAATTTCCGAAAGCCCCCCCCCCCCCAATGTAAGCAGAATGATTAGGTAAAAGGATAGACATTTGTCTTAGAGAAAAGTAGGAAAGGTAAGATGGATTTAGGTGGTTACTGGGTATGTTAAGGATTATACCCACTAGAAAAACAGAAAGAAATGCATATAAGGTTGAAGTGCAGGTGCTTGGAATAGGGGGAATATTCTTATTTTCTGAATACAGGGTATTTTACAGGCACTAGAAGACAGAAGAAGATTAAAGCCAAAAAAGCAACATTAGTAATTAGGTTTGGTTGTTGAATGATGGTGAAAAACAGTAACGCTAAATTTAGTTTTAATCTGGGTTAGTGCATGGACAAAGCCATTGGATTTTAAGGAGTAATTTTATTTGATTCTTGAAGAGTGGTAATGATGAAAGTAATTGTAGATTGCTGGGAAGCCTGTTCCAGATTTTCCCTACTGAATTAGAGAAGAGAGTCACCTGCTTTGTTAAAGGATTTCTGGATAGTTACTTGTAATTTATTCGCTGAGTGAAGGGTAGTGAGATTACTATAGGGAGAGATGAAGCTACTGAGAATAGGAGTGTTGGTGGGCTGATGTAGTATTTTATGGGTAATGATAAGTTGTTGAAAAAGTATCTGGTTTTGAAGCTCTAGCCAACCAAGCTGTTTGAGATTTAGACAGTGGTGGGTTTTATATGGGGAGCTAGTGGCAAATCTGGCAATGTTGTTGTAGGAAGTTGCCAGTTTATTAAGGTTACTTTTGGAGAGATTAGTATAAATGGGAGAGGCATAGAGGAGGGTAGAGATAAGGTGGGTATGGGCAATGGTGGTTCTGGCTTCAGGGATAAGAAAAGATTTTATATGATAGAGAGAGCCAAGTTTTCTGTTTACAGTTTTGATAGTCATGTTAATATGTGAATCAAAGTTAAGGTGTTGATCAATTGATATGCCTAATAGTTTTTTTAGTTGGGTCTGGTGCAATGATAGTGCTGTTACTAGTCTTGACATGAGGTGAATAGGGGAAAACTTAAGTGTTAGGGTAAAAGGCAGTAGCTTAGTTTTTTTGGCATTTAGTAGGAGGCAACGTTGTAGGAACCAATTCTCAACTGAGCTAAATACAGTTTGAGTAATGGTAACTAGTGGAGACTGGGTTAGATGGACCAGGTTTTGGTATAACACTAACAAAATGTGTCTGTTCTATGGAGGGCTAGGGTTACAAAAATGTGTCAATGTTTCACAAAGCAAACCTGAGTTGCTCACAGGGCAGCAGTGCAAGCTCTGAGCAGCTATGGTAAACTGAGTGCAAACACTCAAAAACACAACACTGGAATACAGGTGAAGTTAAACTATTTTAAACAAATAAAACAATGAAAAGGCCAACAGTGAGCCTTATTCCAGCAATCCCCAAATCAGATGGATTCTTGGGTGCACACTTCTGTCCTAAGGGTGCAGGGGGGGGGGCTTCTTAATGTAAGATGGCTGTTTTTAATGCTCCCATGATACCAGTCTAGATTCAGCAAGCCTGAACTGAGACTATGCTATAAAATGCAGAAGTCCCAAAAATCCAAAGTGCAGAAAATCTCACTCACAACAGAAGAGCAAACATATTAAATAAAGCAACAATACAGTAGAATACTTCAACAAGAGTATAGGCAACACACCTTCCTAGTGTGAAATAAGTGATTTGGAACAGAAATGCTTAAACCAGAGCTAAGACACTTTCAGAGTAACAGACACAATAAGCTTTCAACCAGCAATTCTCAGCTTAGAAGGGTGTAGGCTATCCTCCCCTGCCACAAGAGTCTATACCACAAACCTTTCAAATGTAAAATTACTGGTTTGGAGTTCAACTGCTTAAACCATAACAAAAAGACTTGGAGCAAGAGCCATAATAAGCATTCAGCCAGCAATTCCCAGCTCAGAAGTGCAGAGGCTACCCTTTCCCTCCCACCAGAGTGCAGAATACAAACCTTTGCAATGTAAGACAACTGGCCTGAAGCAATAGGCTTAGGACAACAGGTACAATGTAATGTGATACCAGACAGATGACAGTGACATGTCTTTTAATCTAGCCACATGTATAATGTTATGGATAGCAGGCCTTGTGTTATCTTGTTGAGAAAGCCCTGTGGTCTGTCCAGATGCTGCATGTGTCTGGTGAGGTTCCTGCAAAAGAGAGCATTATACTGTATTACTTTTCTGATGAGTTTGACTACATTGCTGTCATACAATCCTGAGATCTGCATTTGATGGCATGCCTTATGATGTGCACCATATGTATTTACTGGAAAACATTAAAGAGAAAGGTTATAAAGTAATGACAAAAATTGCAGTTCCTGACTTCACAACCCTTACAAGAGAATACACTAGAAAGTACAGTCATGATGGTGTTATCCACTGTATAATTTGGCAAGGCAAATATAACTGACAGCTGCAATTATCAGTTCAAAACCACAAATGCATATATAATAGGCACTAATGTAGCTATGCACCCTGTGTATCAGACACAAAGCTTTTGTATCTCTGAATCCAAAAGAAAGAAAACAGGGATATGGCACAGTTACCATCGCTTGCACAGGATGCTGGAGGGGCAGGAAGCCTAAGCTAACGAAAAAGGTCGGCGAGTATGTGTGAGGGAGAAAGGGAAGCAGGCAGGCTTTGTGTGTGTGTGTGTGTGTGTGTGTGTGTGTGTGTGTGTGTGTGTGTGTGTGTGTGTCTGTGTCTGTAGGGGTCCTCCATGTGAAAGTGGTATGTGAGACTCTGCATGAATCAAAGTAGTAAACAAATGTCAGAGTTAAAGTGCAGTAGACATAAACACACCGAAAAGTTAAAAAAACCCTTGCACCAACATACTTTTTTATTCAACTTTTTGTATACTATGAACTGTCATATTAAATTGTTCTCATTTTTCTGATTGGCTGTGTAATTAAGTAATTTCTTTAAAAAGGTGCTTCTTTTTCTTTGATTTTAGTAAGCACTGAAGAAGGATGTTTCATACCTGAAAGCTTTGCGTTTTCATTAAATTGCCATTTTACTTTTATGTTGGTACAAGTGGTTTTTGAACTTTTCAGAGTCTGCATGAACCCAGCCAAGTTCAGTGCTATCTGGAACTGGCTCTGCCAGGAGTTGTACTGACACCTCCACACCCAAGGTCAAATAGAGTGCTGCTACCTGAGTGCTGAATGTGCTCCCTTCATGGGAATGCCCAACACCACAACCCCATGGCCTGCCATGTTTGGGTGTGGACAGCACATTACCAAATGGACCAGTGGAAGTACTGCCACTACAGGAGCATGATCGGGAATGGTCACAATGGCTCTCAGCATCTGTTGTGGCTGACCTACGCCCATGATGATGCTGTTCCCCTCCCAGAACACATTCCATCACAGACATTGCTCGTTCCATGACAGACACCCATCAGTCCATCACAGACACCCATCATTTCAATGTGTCATTCATCCAATCCAGGTAATTGATGACATGGTTGAGGCACTCGTGTCAGAACTTGTCACATCCACAACCCTGAGCATTTGTCTGGAGTGCTTTTCTGAACATGCCTGTGCCTCCATGATGGCCTTAAATATATGTTGAGTGACACAGGAAGATACATTTGCAGCAGGTAGAGGAGGGACAGCAGACCCCCTCCGAGCACCTCTATCAACCCTTCTGTGTGGCACCTCAACTCAACAACAATTTGGCTAAGACCAGACTCAACAGACACTGAAGTGGCAGCAGGCACATTTCCCTACTCAGTATTATCACCCTCCACTTGTTCTATATCTGTGGGCTCAGTGGACTGGGTAGGCATAGGTCTACTGGCTGTGTCTTGGGAAAAAGAACAGGGTAGCTGGGTGTCATAGTGACACCTCCACACCCAAGGTCAAATGGAGTGCTGCTACCTGAGTGCTGGATGTGCTCCCTTCATGGGGATGCCCAACACCACAACCCCATGGCCTGCCATGTCTGGGTGTGGATAACACATTACCAAATGGACCAGTGGAAGTACTGCCACTACAGGTGCATGATCGGGAATGGTCACATTGGCTCTCAGTAGATGTTGCGGATGACCTACACCCATGAGGATGCTGTTCCCCTCCCAGAACACATTCCATCACAGACATTGCTCGTTCCATAACAGACACCCATCAGTCCATTACAGACACCCATTATTTCAATGTGTCATTCATCCGATCCAGGTAATTGATGACACGGTTGAGGCACTCATGTCAGAACTTGTCACATCTACAACTCTGAGCATTTGTCTGGAGTGCTTTTCTGAACATGCCTGTGCCTCCATGATGGCCTTAAATATATGTTGAGTGACACAGGAAGAGACATCTGCAGCAGGTGGAGGAGGGACAGCAGGCCCCCTCCGAGCACCCCTATCAACCCTTCTGTGTGGCACCTCAACTCAACAACACATTGGCTAAGACCAGACTCAACAGACACTGAAGCTGCAGCAGGCACATTTCCCTACTCAGTCGTATCGCCCTCCACTTGTTCTATATCTGTGGGGTCAGTGGACTGGGTAGGCACAGGTCTACTGGCTGTGTCTTGGGAAAAAGAACAGGGTAGCTGGGTGTCATACTCTGTGTCAGATTCAACCTATGCACCCCTGACTGTACCTAAGTTTCACCACCATCATCATCAGTGTCTGATGACACACTGACATCAGATGGCACAGGGCCCACACTCCCACTGTCATGATCACCTGTGATAAAAAGGGAGAAACACAGGCATATATTAATAGCTGCACTACTATGTTGCAATATATGCTAAACAGCAATAGCTATTACAGACAGTACAGAAATACACACAACAGGCCTAAAATGACACATTAGATTACTAGAAATTGATCTGCAGTAGTAAAATAACTTGATTTGGCTTACCACCAGCAGGAGGCCTACGGTGCTGGATTCATGATGGTCCTGAAATAAGTTAAGTAAGAGGTAAGGCCAACATCATCACATTTAACAGTAAGACAGGAGGTACTACATGTACTGCTCTCAATCATGATGACGTGACCTTTAAGAAGAACGTGGCTGACAACTCCAAACTGAGCTTATCACTATATTAATATTCAATCTTCCCTCAAAAAAACCACAAGTGACAGAGAAGTAACTTTTGTTTCCATTCTTTTACTATACAACAGTATTGAACTGGTCATATAACAAATCCTACGTGGAAGCTCTTCCTGGGATTGAGAAGGAATTGCACCCATATCAAGGACATATTGCGGCCACTCTGCTATGAGTTGTCCCATGTCAAAAGATTTGCCAGGAATTCCTCATTTGGGGTGAGAGGTGGTTCTGCAGTAGGCCCACCCCTGGCTACTCTCTGGTCTCGGGCAACAGCAGCTGCATGCCTCCATGCGGATGTGAGCATGTCAGTGGCCCTGTGGTGCACTTGTTCATAAGTACGGCCATGGCCACATATGACATTTATGCTATCAACAATTTGCTGTCATATCCTGAGCCTCTCTGTCATTTTGGGATGACCCCTTCTAAGAAGAAAAGCACCATGTTGACATAGTGCATCCAGAATTATCATGTTTTCTGCCTCACTGAAGGGGGTCTGTGCCTCAATGACATTTTCAGTCCTAAAACACAACAGAATGATAATACACATAACTACAAAGTAACTGCTACCAGATATAACAGCTAAGGTAGACACTCAGTAGTACCCACTGGAAAGACATAACACATATGACATGTGAAATAATAACAATGGATGGATGGAAAACAAGAGTAGCAAGGGCAATATATCCTTGTATGTGCCATAGCAGTAACTCAACTGTGCCACCCCCAAGAGAACAGTCCATTCTAGCTTGTGAGGCAATGTAGCAACTGCCTCATGTACACCGACAACCCTCTTCTCTTACCACCCAACACTCAGATGCACTTATATATCCAAATTGGAAGCCATGCACTCTCCAGACAAGATGGAATAGCTGGTCAAGAGAAGGTCAACACTTGCACCACACCACATGGAACACATAGCCCTCCAGAACACACACCAGCACTGCCTTCACATAAAAACACAAAGCACACACTCACCTTCGTGGAAGCTCTCAATAAAAATATACCAAAACAGCAGAGGCCTCCAAGGCAGAAATGGACTCGACCACCACAACACAACACTAATCACAAGACACATAACTCTCCTAAACAGTGTGCCACTCGACCAAAGCTCCTAAGGCAAAACAGCATACCCAGCACTCTAGTCATAGGCGAATCGATAGTGAGGCACACTGATGTCCCATTGACTAGGTTCAATAAGGAGAAAGTAACAGTCAGCTGCCTGTCAGGTGACAAGATTCACCACATAACACACGCACTCAGGTCCCTCAACAACAGATACAAATATGACTCTGTCATTGTACATGTGGGTGTGAATAACCTGAGATGTACCTCCCTGGACTACATGAAAAGAGACATGGAGGAGCTCTCAGATTATGTAGCCCAGGCAGGTATGACCCTAGCCCTGAGCAGCATCCTATCATCACCCAGAATGTTACTACAGTACAAGCAGAAAATGACTGCTTTCAACAATTGTCTAAGTTTCTGGTGTCATTCTAAGGGAATTCAGTATCTGTCTGCCTGGGATGAAATGATTGACAGACCTTGATGCTTTGCCAGAGATGGCCTGCATCTGTCACCCCTGGGCTTCCGGATACTGGCCAAGGCTCTTTCCACCCCTATAGTGCCTTTTTTAGGCCGTGTTCGAAAGACCAAATTACCACCATAACAGCTACAAACAAATGTGATCTGAGGGTCATGCTGCTCAATGCTAGAAGTCTAAATCTCAAAATGCACTCACTCGAAGTACTCCTTAAAATTGAGAACATTGACATTTGTGCTGTAACAGAGACCAGGTTAAAGGCAGCAGCAATCACCCCTGCACTACCAGGCTATAACTCATTCCACACATTTTGGCCCCAGAACTTGGACTGAAGCTCCAAAGGCGGTGATGTTTCCATATTCATAAAGGATGCACACACCTCCAGACTGGTAGTCCAACATAACGCATCAGAGATACTTCAGGCGCAGCTACCATTGGGTAGACCTCTCAACCAATTGGGGACAAATTTCAACAGAATCAGGGACAAGTCAAGCAAAAATCAGGGACAATCAGGGACACTTTTAAAATATTAGTGCTATTAACTTGAAACATTGACAGAATCAGAGAATATGAATGAATACATATTTTCTGAAGTAAAAGAAGTTTATAACTCTTAATTATTGTCATTATTCATCAAGTGTAATTCACCACCTTTCCTCCAAAAGTCACTAGTTTTAGGAGGGATTAAGAGGGACAGAGTTAAAATTTGAGTCAAAATCAGGGACGTCCCTGAAAATCAGGGACAGTTGAGAGGTATCCCCAACCATGTCCCAAGACACTCACTCCACATTCCTAAGCACCCTGGAGAATATTAGGGTCCAACCTAACCCTCTCATACTTGATGACTTCAACTACCCCTCCATTAACTGATAAAACCACTCATGTACCAATACACTTGCCCAATGTTTCCTGGAATTCATTAATTCCAATGCCCTGGACTAGCTTGTTCTTACCCTTGCTAGAGGTAGCAACATCCTTGACCTGGTCAATACTAACATGGGTGACTATTGCTCTACACCAGTAGTCAACTCCTCCCTGGTTATTTCCAACCACAAAATAATCACCTTGGAAATCCCCATTCCCTCCCTCAGCAAAGGTAACCACCATGAAAAACTTCTCCAAAGCTAACTTTGGCTTCCTAAGAACAGAGGTGGCTAACTTCACAGCAACCGTGCAAATGGAGAATAGTTGCATGACCACCAAATCATACACCAATGCACTATACGAACATATACACAAATGTATGGATCTCATCATACTCAATAGAACCAAGATGCTCTCCTCCAAAAAAAGGAAGCCAATCTGGTGGTCCCCTGCTATAAACAAACTCTACAACAGAAGGAGGAAACTGATGTGGAATAAGATGAAGTCCCAAGACTGGAAACACTCCCTTATCAGCCTCAACAAAAAGTTGAGATCCCTCATCAAATCCTCTTAAGCTAGCTATGAAAACAGAATTGCAGCAGATAGCAAAGACAACCACAAGGCCTTCTATAGTTATGTAAAGAATCTCCATGGCAATAGCCAGATTTGCTCTGAGCTACTGCACAATGGTACCTCCTATACTGAGCCAACAGATATTGCCAGTATATTGACCAACAGATTCAGTGCCAACTTTACCCCCCCAAAGGACCAACCACAATGCCAGTAGATTGCCAGTCACCCAGTATTACTGCTGCACAGGTTAAAACAGCAGTATCCAAGGCCAAGAATATAGCTTCTATGGGACCTGACAATATACATGGCTGTGTTCTACATGAACTACAGAGTGAAGTGGCACCTCACCTGTGTGCCCTGTTCAGTCACAGCCTCACCTCAGGCTTTGTCCCTACCAAACGGTGCACTGCTATAGTCATCCCTCTCCACAAAGGAGGAGAGACTACAGACCCTGGGAACTATCGCCCCATTAGTGTGACAAGTCTGGTATGCAAAGCTATGGAATGCATCATCATGGACCTAATAAACAAGGATCTAGGGAATCTCCAAACTCTGGATCCCACACAGTTTGGTTTTCTGAAGGGTAGATCATGCCTGCTCAACTTGGTCGACTTCTATGAGTCAGATACCAGAGCTGTGGATGAAGGCAAGGTGATTCATACAGCCTACCTTGATTTGATCAAGGCCTTTGATGCCATTCCCCACTCAGGAATCATAGAAAAACTTATTAAGCTAGGCATCAACCCCTATATAACTATGGTTGCAAACTGGGTCACAGATAGAGCAACACAGTGTGAAAGTAGCTGACTCCAAGTCAGACTGTGACCAGTCACGAGAGGAGTCCCACAGGGCTCGATCCTGGGTCCTCTCCTGTTTGGTATCTACTTATTAGAAGTCCAGTCCAACATGAAGGGACTCTGGCTGACAAAGTTGGCAGACGATTGCAAGTTGAGAGCCATTATTAACTCCCCAAGTGATGTTGATATTCTACAGAAAGTTCTAACTGAGACGAACGACTGGTGTCAGAACCATGGCCTTAAGTTCAATGCAAAAAAATGTGTTGTCATCCCCTTTGGGAAAAATTCAGTTAGAAATACCACATCAATGGTAGTCCACTGAACACAGAAGGCATTATAAGAGACCTGCGAACACAGGTTGACAGCAACCTGTCTTTTGACCACCACACTACCACTGTGGTCAGAAAGTCCTTCTATGTGGCACATCTCATTACTAAGGGTTTTGCATCCAGGAAGAAAGAGGTCATTGTCTCCCTCTACTCTTCCCTCATTAGGCCAATCATTGAGTACAATGCCTCATTTGGCGTGTACCTCACTAGACACCTGCAACAATTGGAGAGGCTATAAAAGTACCTCACAAAGAGGATCCTAGGCCTTAAACACTTGTCCTATATGAACAGACTCAAAAAACTCCAACTATTCTCTGTCTCATATCAACTATTTAGAGGCGATCTCTGCTTGACTTACAAAGCCATATCTGACCCAGCTGTGTTAGAAATGCTACATCTAAAGAAATCCCAATCCCTCTGCTCCACATGCTCCAGAGACCTCAACCTCATTACCACAACCAACAGAATGTGCTGGAGGGACAGGTTCATAACCCAGAGACTGCCCATGCTATGGAATAGACTTCCCATACATGTCAAACCGAGCACCTCACTGGCCCTCTTCAAGAGAACTCTTGATGAGTGGATTGGAAATAGAAAACTCGCCCCGGGGATCACTCCAGTGGCTCTACTCAACAGAGGCACTGGAAACTAAGGTCGGGTGGCATGATGCCAGGGTAATCCTATGGGCTAGGCTTGTAAAGGGTCCAGAGCGATTAGCCTAGTACATGAATATGAACCTATGAACATAACAAAAACTTCTCTTTGCTTCTCCCACCCAATAAAGATCAGACACATGAAACATTTTGCTAATAAAACACATTGAAAATGCTAAACATGAATTCAAAGGACCTGTCCCTTAAACATTTGTACATATGTATCCCACAGCTTGCTATTTTCATTTATTGTCAATCATTTTTATCTCTGAAATGGGAACACTTCTAACTAATGCATACAGATAACAGTGTAAAAGGCTTTGCTTCACATTATTCATTAATATATTCCAGCACATGCATTATGTAGGTAAAAAATGACAGCATACCTGCTGGAATTCAATACTCATCTGTAAAGATAGCTTGAGAACAATTTTGCTTTGCTGAACATGTAGCAAGTATCCTCACCACCTGTTTGACTAGCTACACATTTGCCTTTTTATAATGCAGTAGATTATTAATGGACTGCATCTGTCTAGGCTGTGCTTCAGAGATGCCAATTACAGCATAAGCAGTTGAACTGCATGCTAATCAACCAGTCTGGTTGAGCTATTCAAGAAGTTATAAAGCAACCATTCAGATTCAATGCTGTTTTTTTTTCCTGTGGATTTCAAAACTAGTGGAGTACAGACATAGAAAGTCCACACAGATAGAATGTTATAAGCTTCTGCTGCTGCTTACCTCCATTTGTATGTGCTACAGGCTATAGACAATGCTGCTGCTGCCGATAGGCCTAGGCTGAGACAGAGAAGAGTTTTCAGGCCACATTTAACTTATCACAACATACATGATATGGACATTGTAGAGTGCTACAGGGTGGATAGGGACACAATACAGAAACCCTGCAACCTCTGCCAGCCTCAACTCAGAGCCACAGTCTTTACATCCCATGTACTGGATGTGTACTGCTTGCATCACAGTCATCCCAGAATTAACACTGTCAACTGCTGCATTTACAAGGTAAGTCCTGAACATGCTCTGTATTGTATAATAATATTATTACATGTCCTTTTACTTTATTACTTGGTACTGTAAGCAACTACAAGGTGGGAGATTTGTACAGATAATAATGTCACATGTGACAGCAGAGACTTATTTCACTTGTATGTGTCCATTACCAAGTAGTAGGGTTCAGGCCTCAATGATTCACACACTGATACCTCCCCAAAATAATGATGATCACTGCATGTCCTCAGTTTAGCAACATACGTTTGAAATGGAAAATCATAACAGAACAGTTTGAAAGTAATCAGCACATTGCAGTTTCTTGCTTCACCACGCTCAGAGATCAAACTGGCAGGAAGCAAAACAAGGAGAGTGACAAGAGCAACATAGCCTTGTTTGTGCCATAACAGCAGCTCAGCCTGGCTTAACCCCCTTGAAAGAACATTATACCCTTACATGTTCCATGATAGGAACCCACCTTTGCTCCCCACCCCCAAAACAGCAGTCTATGTTTGTTTGTGGCATCCAACCTTCCATTAATTTGATGGCAACTACATATCATATTGCTCCCAGTGAATATCCTCATACATTTCAAGGTAAATCATATAGAGTGGCTTACACAATGCATGTCTCTGAGTACTGGTCAGATAACTGATGAATGACCAAGAAACACAGAAAGGTAGGACACATCTGTATATTTGCAAGGAATGATTATAGCACATTGTGTGATCAGTAAGTGCACTACATACAAATGTATTAAATAGAATACATTTACAAATAACAGGTCATACCTTGATATCAATGTACATTCAGCTGGACATGGTTGTGTGAGGAATTACATCATGTATTTGCTGCAAAGGTGTTTGTGAGGCAAAGATGTATAAGTCTCCCATCCTGCTTTGTGACAGTGTATTGCAGTGTGAGTCAGGATCCAGACCTATGTAGTCATATCCAGTGTACTAATAGTTTCTACTGTGTATGTCATAGATTGATTTTCTGCATTTCAACTTATTCTTTATTTTAATACTTTTATTTTTTGGGGGGCCACTATTTGTGTGATGCGCTGCTTAGCACAAATGCCTTTGGCTATGTGCATCTCATTTGTTATTTGAGCAGCAGTGCACAAACCTGACAAATGGGCCACTGAGGTCACAGACAGGACTCAGACAGCCACACATATACACTGGATGCATTCAATTAATACTATTGGGTATTGCACAAACATATTTCCTGGCAGTAAGCACTCTCACTCAACGTGTTTGTGCAATGGTGGCTGATGCATAATACTTTCAAATGTTGCAAATCCAGAAAGTGCACACTCCCAGTAAGCATAATCCCTACAACTGGTGGGAAAATATCATTCTACATTCGTCTTGATCTGTGATAGGCAAGGCTGACATTCCTGGAGAGTTTTTGAGATACTGTACTCAAGGATGGGGTGTCCAGGATAAGTATCACTTACAGAGAATACTTGTCAGCATTAAAAGCTGGATATAGTCAGGATTGTTATGCTTAATGGTAATCTGTTGTATAATATTTTTTCCAAAGCTCTCACAGACTGGGCACTGAATGTGCAAACACATGCCACTAGATTGACATGGATGTGAAATGCATGTGGTATGTATGTTTCACAACAGTGAGGTTATTTTAGCATTAAAAGTTACGATGCATGTATTTATTACTTATACAGTTGTATCAACTTGAGCATTCATTTCTTAACTGTAATAGGGAAATAAGCATACATTTCTCTGAAGGGGAAACAACAGTTCATTATTACAAAGTAGTCATAAGTTATGCCTTCAAAATCCAGACTTCCCAAATATGTTAAATATATATAATATATTAAATATGTTAAGGTTTCATCAATATTGCAACCTAACATCAGAGTTATAAAGCAGTGTCACCACTGGCTTGCTGTAAACTGTAATCAGTCTACTTGGACCATGCATAGGTGCACTGTATGCACACATCAAGGATTTCGTACTGCAATCTGTAGTATATTATGCATCTGTTAGAAGTCGGGTAGTCTTAGCAGTAAACAAAGACATTTGTTAGCAGTTTGTGGTGTTAAAAGTAAAGGTAACGAACAGAGTAAAATAATTGTATCAATGCTTTGCATGTCATATATGAAGTTAGTGATATTCTCCCTTTTTTCTCTGACTCCAATCCTTTTCTTTCCTTTTTTGGGGTTTATTATTTTCTCTTTTTTTTTGTATTTACTCTATGTTTTGTTTTTCCCACACCAGATTGGGGTAGGACTATCCCACAGGATCTACTTTCCCTCACTCCACCGGCAACAGCACTGCTGCTCAGCATGTCTGGTGCAGTACCTGGTAGCACCCCCTCTACCACCCCTGCACTTCCTGGCCTCTCAGGTAGTTCTGCCCCAGAGGATAGGCCTGTGGCTTCCTCCAGGAGCAGTGGCAGAGGGGGTGAGTTTATCACCCATGATGAACTGCAGGGATGGTGAGTAGGATTGTGTGCCACACTGTTGGTGCATGCCTACACTGACTGAACACACTTCTCTCCATCATTGTATTAAATAACATGAGGAGACACATACATCAGACAGTGCTGCCATCAGTTCAGTGAGGTAACAGTGATGACAGTCCACTGGGTGAGGACTCGATTCTCACTGTCACCCAACTTGATGTCCATGGGTTCATGATATCCCCATCATCACCCCAGATCACTGTGGATGTCAAAGACTTGTACTCAGTCATTCCACATGACTTAGGACTAGAATGGTTTTCTGAATTTTTGTTGGAGAAAACTATACCACAAGACCAAATCAATGTCTATGTCAATTTATTGGAGATTGCACTGAAAAATAATTTTGTTAAATTTGGAGGTGACTTGTTCTTGCAACAAGTAGGAATAGCCATTGGTGCAATGTGTGAGGATCTTTTGCCAATATTATCATGATACAATGGGAGAAAAAGTTTCTATTTAACCACCCTGCTCATGCATCCTAGATTATACACATGCTTTTTGGATAATATTTTCATCTTGTGGGATGGTGAAGCTCATGACATCCCCCATTTTTGTCATATATGAATCAAACAACTGAGTTGCATTCACCTATGAGAGTAATGATGTAAATATAGCTTACCTGGATATATATTCTTAAAGATGTGTCTGGAGGATTTCTCTTTTGACTGAAAACTGGATTTATTCCAAGTCAGACTTACCTGGTAAACAAATGTTAAATAAAAATAAAAAAATAAATATGGTTGGCCAAGGACAATACAAACAGAAGATTCACCTCCAAAATCTATAGGAAACCCATGTATTTGAACAGTTCTCTTCATTTTGACAATTTTCACAGTATAACACAGAAAAGGGCAGTAGTCAAGGACCAGCTTGTGAGGGCAGCCCAGATGACCACAGAAGATACTGTCTTTTGGTATGAGTGGATATTGCTGAAAAACATGTTTTGAAAATGTAGCTATCCTACAAAATTTGTAGACAACTTGATGCTAGTGTTGATTAATAAATGTGAATCTCATCATTTTGTGGCAAGTTTGGGAAGCTCTTGCATGACTAACATCAGAAGTGAGGAAGTTGTAGATGGTGGATGTACAATATCAATGTCACCCATGGCTGAGACTATGAAAACAATCACAGAAACCTTTAGGAATTATTTTATTGCAACTTATTTTACTGAAGGTCTCTCCATGAAATCTATCCTGGAAAAGAATTGGTGTCTTCTCCTACAAGTGAATACCAGTCGTGATTATGTGGGGCTGGGTCCATGAGTCATGTTTAAAATGTGCAGGAATTTGAAAACAATTTAACAGCACAGATTGTCCAAACACCAGAATAGACAAAACATTGTATTTATGGGGATGCAAAAGTGTGGTTGTTGTCCCTATTGTCCCAATATTCTGTTCTGCCATTAAATTACATTGAACAGCCAGGTGGTCGCTATAAAAAAACAGATTCAATTGCTGCACAACAAAGGTAGTATATTGTGCACTATATATGTTTTGCCCCTGTTTCTACATAGCAGGACAGAGAGGAGACTGAGAGACAGAATATACAAATGTTTATATGAAATCAAAATGAAAAAAGAGACTAACCCTCTACAAACACATACAATATTGTCCACACAATACAGTCACATTTTGCATTTTGGAGCAAATGCTTTCTAATATTAATAGCAGTCCATGAACCTTATTACTTGAAAAATATGAATTATTTTGGCAGTTGTGTTTGAATGCCAATAGTTGGCCTGGACTCAATGAACATGTTTCAATAGCATGTTTACTTAAGTTAAAAACACTGGAAAGTTGAGCCCTAAATATAAGGCATATATTTACATACTTTTGCCTTCATTTTTCTATCTTACAGATAATACATTCTGTTTCTATTTTCTGTATTTTATTCTTTGTTGCAGTTTTTGTAAATAGTATTGGCTCAGTGCTATGCACTGTGCATTTCTTTTTAGTGGCTCCTTTAAAACAATGTTTCAGTTCTTGGTGGCTTCGCGGTCATGTGATTGAACTCAAAAGCTTTAAAATGAGTGTCCACTTCCAGCATTGTTATCTGATGAAGTTCATATATTTTTTTGAATGAAAGCACTTATCTTTTATTGTTTTGAACAATATTTTATCTTAAAAGGCTACTGGATTAAAGTTCTTGTGGATTTTATCTACAGCAATTTGTTTCCATGGGGTTTTCATTTGTGTTTCACCTGTATTTCTTCAGTTTGTTTTTTACCTGGCTTGTTTTGCATTATGGCCACTGGAACACAAACCACAGCTTCTTCACAAATTTCTTTCTGTGAGTTGGACTTACAGACAGCACAAATGGTGGGTGATTTGACTTTACACATCCAATAACTCTTACAGAAGGTGGATAATCTTGCAGCAGTTCGTTTAAGTGCAGTTACAGTACTGCCAACACAGAATGAATTTCCTGGTGCCTCCAGGAACGTGGACTTGCATTCCGGTAGCTTTTATTCAGCTTCTAACAATACTGAACTATCATATAGAGGTAACACTTCAACTATATTACCTTTAAACATTATTAATTTATCTTCTTGTTCTTTAAACCATGGGGGACAGGTTTTGTCTGAGCCCCCTTTACTGGGAAAATGGATACATTCTGAAATGTTGTTTATGAAATCCCAGGTGGGAGAATGGCAATTTTGAAGAAAAACTGGCTGAACTGGACTATAAATTACAGAAAGTAAAAAAAAAATTACAGCTGGATAATACGTATTTTAAAGAATGTATGAAGGCAAATGTAGCACCAAAAGGCCTACGTATGTTGCGCTTCCCACTGGACTCAAATCTAACTCTGGTTTAGATCATGAACTCTTGAATATGTTTGACAGACATGGGGTGAAGTATATGGACATGACTGTAAAATATACTAATAAATGTATTGATGAAATCATGTCAGATCTAGAAATGTTGAATAATTCTATTATTCATGATTTACAATATGAATCATTTAAGTATGAACACATCCACATTTTCAGATCAGAAATATTTATTGCCATAAAGTTAAGAAGCTTGACAGGGATAAATGTGAATATAAAGAAAAGAAGGCATACCCCAACCCCACCATCACAAGCATGGGGTACCAGATTCAATGTCAATGCTAATACTCATGTATCGGGTGATGAGCAAACCGACCCAAGACAGGATGTGATGGATAATTTGTTGGCGGAGGAAAATGTGGGCGAATTTTTAGGACATGGTAACTCTCCAGTCCTCTGGAGGTCAGAAAGGATCAGGAATCTATACTCCATTCAGAACAACCAATGGAACAACGGGAATCTTCCGAGGCAGAACTTGAATACAATGCAACAAAATTGGACAGGTGGAACTAGCAGGCAGAATGGGCATCGGAATTAATTTCAGTCCCTGATGTTACTACAGGTATTCCACCCCCATGTGCCACCATAATGAATTTCACTGGAGATTTTACTGTCTATAAATTTTCATCTATTAACATTGATGTTTTCCATGAGGATTTTTTGCTCGATATCTAACCTTTCTCCCTAATAGGCATATAGATGTTGCAAACACACTCATGGATCCTAAGAAATATTCCAAAAAATTAAATTTCATGGTGATATTTCAAAATGTGGGATCAGCCATGCAACCATTAAGATCAACAAACACTTATAATTCCCTGATTCACCCTGTGATTAACTGTTTCAAAAAAATCTGTGAGCTGGATATATGTAGCTTGGCACACTTGGATCAAAAAGTAAGAAAACATAGTTTAAAATATAATCTTTCTAGAGGAGAAACAGTGACTTTAAATGATTGACAAAGCAAAAAAGAAATCAGAACCATGCAACCTGATAAAGGGGGTGGGTTGGTCATGATGAATGAGTGTGACTATAATATGAAAATGAGGTCCATTTTTGCATCTGACACCTGCAAGGAGGTATCTGTGAATGAGTGCAATGCTGCATACAATAGGATAAAGGAAAATCTAAATGACTTATTTATTGAGCAACAAATTTCCATTGATGACTATAACTATCTAAATGTGATGCATCCTAAGATCCCTCATATGTTTGGTTTGCCTAAGATACAGAAAAATAAAGAACAATGCCCCTGACAATATCCTATCTTGCTTCCTAAAAATAGCTGCAGAAGGTATTGCTCTCCCCACCAGCATCTTGATCAATAGATCCATGCAGGAATCTTATAGGTTCATAGGTTCATAGGTAGGTACTAGGCTATCAACCTGAGGGCTTATGTAAGGCTAGCCAACAAGGTTCCCTGGCTTACGCCACCCAAGAAAGTTATTTTCCTGTGCCACTGTCGAGCAGAGACACAAAAGTATCCCCAGGGTGTATTTCCTATTTCCCAGCCACTCATCAAGATTTTTCTTGAAGAGTGCTAATGAAGAACTTTGCTTGACATAGATGGGTAGCCTGTTCCAAAGTATGGGAAGTCTCTCGGACAGGAATCTATCCCTCCAGCATGTCCTGTTAATTGTGGTGACAAGGTTTAGGTGCCCAGACCATGTAGTTTAGAGGGATTGGGATTTCTTTAGGTGTAGCATGTCCAACAGCTCTGGGTTTGACATAGCTTTATATGTTAGGTAGAGATTACCTCAGAGTAGGCGATATGCTATGGAGTAAAGCTGGAGTTTTTTGAGATGGTCAGTACAGGGCATCTGTTTGAGGCCAGTAATCCTTTTTGTGGGGTGCTTCTGTGGCCTTTCCAGCTGCTGCAGATGTCTTGTGAGGTACATTCCAAAAGGGGCGTTGTACTCTATAATGGGTCTAATGAGTGTTGAGTAGAGGGGAACAATGACTTCTTTTTTCCAGGATGAGAACCCTTTTATGATGAGGTGTGGCATGTAGAAGAACTTCCTGACTACTGTGGTAATGTGACTATCAAAGGACAGACTACTGTCCACCTGGGTCCCAAGGTCTCTTATCACATATTCGGTGTTAAGTAGACTGCTGTCTATGTAGTAGTTCATGGGTACAGAATTTTTACCAAAGGGGATGACAATGCACTTTTTGGCATTGAGCTTGAGGCCAAGGCTCTGACACCAGGCATCTGTCTCAGCGAGGCCCTTCTGTAGGATTTCCGCATCATTTGGGGACTCGACTATGGCTCTTAGTTTGCAGTCATCTGCGAACTTCATTAGCCAGAGGCCTTCTGTGTTAGCCTGTATTTCAGAGAAGTAGATACCAGACAGGAGAGGTCCCAGGACTGAACCCTGTGGTATTCCACTTGTCACTGGTTTGAGGTCAGATTTGGAGTGTGCAACTTTTACAGTGTGGGTTCTGTCAGTGAGCCAGTTAGCAACCCATCTTGTGACATAGGGATTTATACCTAGTTTAGTGAGTTTAGCTATAATTCCAAACTGGGGGATGGTGTTGAAAGCCTTGGTGAGATCAAGATAGGCTGTGTGAACCACCTTAACCTCATCTACGGCTTTGGTGACTGCCTCAAAGAAGACAATCAGGTTCAGGAGGCATGATCTTGCTCTCACAAACCTGAACTGTGTGGGGTCCAGAGTTTGGAGGTTACCAATGTCTTTGTTTATGCGTTCCATGATGATACATTCCATGGCCTTGCAGGCCAGGCTCATCAGGCTAATAGGGAGATAGTTCCCGGGATCAGTGGTGGCTCGCCCTTTGTGGAGTGACTTTATGCGCCCAAATTATGGCTTGTTGCCTTTATTCTACCTCTCCATAAAGGAGGCAAAAACAATAGCATCTCTAACTACCACCCCATAGCTATCCTCTCCCCAGTCTCAAAACTTCTGGAAAAATGTATCCACCTTCAGCTAATGCCATTCCTAGCCAATCACCAACTAATTACTCCAAAACAACACTGTTTCCGACCTGGTCAAAGTACTATCATCGCCCTTCTCTCTTTCTTAGACACAGTAAATCTTGCCCGTGACTCTGGAAAAATTGTTTCTACAGTTCTACTTGGTCTATCCAAGGCATTCGATACTATCTCCCACACCTACCTCTTAAACCACCTTTCTAACCTTCATCTCTCCCTGAATTCTTTATCCTGGTTCTCAAGCTACCTATCTGACAGGTCTCAAGCCATGGAATGGGGGAAAGGCACCTCAGAAAGACACCTCAACCTTCCTTCCTACCCCCACTGGGGTACCCCAGGAATCCATACTTGGTCCAAATGTTGTTCAACATCTTTATTAATTTTTTCCACAAAGCCACACCCAATACCAAAATTATACAATATGCAGACAATTCAACTTTAGTCTGCTGTGCCTCTAACCTCTCAGAGCTTTAAACAGTGACCCAAACTGCTTTCTCCTCCACCGAAAACTGGATGCTCCAAAACCACCTCTCACTAAATGCCAACAAATCCAAAATACTATTATTAACTCCCTGAAAAGCTTTCCCTCTTGATAAATACTCATTTCAAATTAAAAGCCAAAACAACACTCCTGTAGAGGTTGTTCCCTTCATTAAACTACTTGGGGTAACTATTGATGAACACCTAAAATTCGACACTCACATCCAGCAAAACATTAAAAAACTCATGTAAAACTTGGTATGCTATACAGAGACATCCACTTTCTTTCACCTCCCACCAGACAAACTCTTGCCACTTCCTATCTACTCCCCTCACTATTGTATGGCACTCCTTTTATAACAAATGTATCTGCCTCTCTCTCCTATAAACTGGAAGTCTGTTATAATAAGATTTCTAAATTTGCCACCAATGCCAAATTCTCCTCAATCATTGTACCTCCCTTCGTTTGTTAAATTGGCTTGAACTCTCCAACCATCTAGACTATCTTCAAATTACTACAGCCCACAGACTAATA
Source organism: Protopterus annectens (assembly GCF_019279795.1). Classification (NCBI taxonomy): domain Eukaryota; kingdom Metazoa; phylum Chordata; order Ceratodontiformes; family Protopteridae; genus Protopterus; species Protopterus annectens. Next base: position 93,845,032 of record NC_056731.1, on the reverse strand, counting down.
TTTCAACCTACTAAGGGCCCAGCACTAATCAACATCCTCCAACCTTACCCGCCTCAGAAAACTCTGAGATCTACTCACCAAAACCTAATCACTGTCTGAAAACCCAATTGTCCCGCTGGTCAACTTCTGCTATCCTTTTCCTTAGCTAAAAAATAGAATTCTCTTCCATCCTCGCTAAAGACTTGTGAAAACTTTGAAACCTTTAAAACCCAGCTACACTCCTACCTTTCCTCTAACAGGAAATGCAACTGTTTCCTCCCCACATAGCCTAATAATCTTTCCGCCCCTTAAATTCCTGTTTAACTCTGAGCACAAGCTAACTTAACTTAAAAGTAAATATTGTAAATGTCACAACTGTACAACTTACAAATAACCTTTGCCACCCTTTTCTCTCTTTCCTTTCTTAATCTTTTTCACCCTCACAATTAAGTTTCCACTGCCATCCTAAATATTTAGATACAATATAATTAAGGAATTTATTCCCGTTCTTTAGCTTAAAATAACATTATAATCGTGTTTTCTTTACTATGATTGTGCCTGTAACTTGTAACTATAACTTTACTATGACTGTATCTGTAACTACACTATGTAATGCCATCCTAAATATTTTTGATACTATGTGACCAAAGGAATTTATTCATGTCCTCTTGCACAAAATGTAATTTCAGTTGTGTTTTCTTTACTATGATTGTATCTGTAAATACACTATGTAATGCGGAGCCTTTCTCCCCAGGCCTCTAGTGAAAACTGGCTCTCTGGGCCCAGTGGACCTCCCGGGTCATCAAACTGGAAATAAATGAATAAATAAATAAACAACCACCAATATAACCAGTTGTTGATGGCCATGGTTCTATCACCCACGCTTGGCCAAATTCTTGGACACCAGACTAAAAATTTTTGTTACCCAGGAGCCACATTTGCCATGATTTGTGAGAATGTTTACAAAGAAAATGAATGACCTTCCCTTTAAAGACACACATATCTTTATCACTGTGGATCTCAAGGACATGTATTCTGTCATTCCCCATGACTTAGGATTTGAATGGATTTCTGAATTTTTGTTGGAGAAAAATATACCACAAGACCAAATTAATGTTTATGTCAGCTTATTGGAGATTGTACCCAAAAATAATTTTGTTAAATATGGAGGTGACTTGCTTTTGCAACAAGCAGGAGTAGCCATAGGTGAAGAGTGTGGGGGTCTTTTTGCCAACATTATCATGATACAATGGGAGAAAATTTTCCATTTAACTCCCCTTTTTTGCATCATGTAGAGTCTACATATGCTTTTTGTAAGATATTTTCATCATGTGGGATGGCGAATCTCATGACACCCCCCCATTTTTGTCATATATTAATCAAACAACTGAGTTTCTTGCATTCACCCATGACAGTAATGATGAAAATATAGCTTACTGGATATATGGTTGGCCAAGGACAATACAAGCAGAAGATTCACCTCCAAAATATATAGGAAACCCATGCATTCAAACAGTTTTCTTCATTTTGACAGTTTGCACCCTATAACACAGAAAAGGGCAGTGGTCAAGGGCAGTTTGTGAGGGCAGCCCGAATGACCATGAAAAATACAGCCTTTTGGGATGAGTGCATATCAGTGAAAAACATGTTTTTAAAATATGACTATCCTACACAATTTGTAGAAAGCTTCATGCTAGAGGTGATTTGAGTCTCATCATTTTGTGCCAATTTTAGGAGGCCCTTGCATGATTAACACCAGAAGTTAGGAAGTCCTAGATGATGGGGGTACAATAGCAATGCCAGCCATATCTGAGACTAGAAAAACATTCACAGAAACCTTTAGGAATTCTTTTATTACAACTTGTTCTACTGATGGTCTCTCCATGAAATCTATCCTGAAAAAGAATTGGTGTCTTCTTCTACAAAAGAATACCATTTGTGATTATGTAGGGTAACTGGGGTTGGGTTCTCGAGTGGTGTTCAAAAGGAGCAGGAATTTGAAAACAATATTAGAACACAGATCATCCAAACACCGACATAGTCAAAACATTAAATTGATGGAGGTGAAAAAGTGTGGTTGTTGTCCCTACTGCCCCAATATTCTGGTGTGCCATAAAGTTACATTAAACAACCAGGTGGTCACTATAAAAAATAGATACAATTATTGTACAAGAAAGGTGCTATATTGTGCACTATGTATGTTGTGACCCTGTTTCTACAGAGGAAAAATGGAGTGGGGACTGAGGGACAAAATATACAAACATTTATATGAAATCAAAATGAGAAAAGAGACTAACGCCCTCTACAAACACATAAAATGTTATCTACACCATAAGTTCAAATTTTACATTTTGGAACAAATGCCTTCTAATAATAATGAAAGTTCATTGATCTTATTACTTGAAAAATATAAATTGGCATTTGTGTTTGAATGATAATAGTTGGCCTGGACTCAATGAACATGTTTCAATAGTGTGTTTACTTAAGTTAAAAACACTGGAAAGATGAGCCCTAAATATAAGGCATATATTTACATACCTTTGCCTTTATTTTTCTATCTTATGGGGAATGCATTCTTTTTCTGTTTTCTGTATTTTGTTCTTTGTTTCAATTTTTGTAAATAGTACTGACTCAGTGCTATGCATTGCGAATTTCTTTTTAGTGGCTCCTTTAAGATGATATTTTAGTTCCTGGGGCCTTCATGGTCATGTGATTGAACACAAAAGCTTTAAAATTAGTGTGTGCTTCCTATTTGATGAAGTTCATGCATTTTTTTTAACAAAACAACTTATCTTTCATTGTTTTAAAAAAATATATTTTAAAAGGCTACTGGATTAAAGTTCTTGTGAATTTTATCTACAGCAGTTTGTTTCTTTGGGCCTTCCATTTGTGTTTCACCTGTATTTCTTCAATTTGTTTTCTGCCTAGATCATTGACTGAACCAGGTGAACAAATGGTGTGGGATTTTCAAGTATGGAACTCAGAGCCGTCATGAAGTTCCTATGCCTGCAGAAGAAAACTCCAAAGGAAAACTATGAATGTATGATGCAAACATTGAGTGACAAGTGTCCTTCTTACTCAACTATGAAGAAGTGGTGTGCAAACTTTCTGCATGGAGATTTCGAGACTGAAGATGCAGCAAGGTCTAGGAGGCATCAAATGGTATCAACTCCTGAAATTGTTGACCATGTACATGACTTGATTTTGGCAGATTGGCAAATACTGGCTAAAACAATTGCTGAGATACTATCAATATCCAATTAACATTTTGGATTTATAGTCCAGGAACAGCTGGGTATGCAGAAGCTGTCAGCCAAGTGGGTGTCCAAATGTTTGAATGATGATGAGAAAAGATGTCGGGAAAAGAATTTATGAGCACACCTATGAAATATCTATTAAGAAGGAAAGTATTGCTCTATATAAGCATAGCAAAACATGTAAAGAATATAAATTCAAATTTCTAGTTATAGAAAGTATTCCAAAGGATGTTAGAGGGGGCCCTTGGGAAACTAGAATTGAATACAGGGAGCTGTGGTGGCAAGTGGCCCTAAATGCACATAAATTTCCAGGGCTTAATGATAATATTTCTATATTACCATTACTCAAATTAAGAGCTGCAAAATTGTAGGAAAATTGTATTCTGTGACAATAACTCTACATGACCACAAGAGGGCTCCATATATTTTTAAAGTTTAACATATGAGAACTTATATTTATGTATTTTTATAATATTTTTATACATCACGTACAATGTATGGGAGTTGAATTGATTTTTAAACCTGTAAGGCACATTATTACTATATGAAAATTATTTAATAATTTATTAACATTTTTTAACAACATATTTTTTAATAATTTTTTTGAATTTCTTATAGAAATATGCAAATGCATACATTTTTTAAGATTATATATTTTTTAAGAATGTTCATTGATAGTTATATTTATTAACAGTTTTTAAATGACATTTTTTACTACATTTCAAACTACGATGTATCTTTAAATTTTTGAAATGATTCTAATTAATTAATTGGTGATAATGGGTATATAAATGGAGTTAATTTGATGTACTGATTGTCTGATGAAGTCAAGAAGTTGACGAAAACGCATACTGTCTGTTGGTTTGTGGATTAAGGTGTTTACGTGCTTTATGTTGTTGGCTACAAGCTTTGTTAACAGTGTTTTACAATAAACGTGCTTGGACTGGTTTCCTGGTGGCGAAGGGTCTCATTTCGTGACTGCTTTTCGTTGTGGTTCTAGTTTGTTTGCAGATCCTGTTCTTCGTGTTATTCATTGTTGTAATGACTGACAAACTTCCGAGGGTCAAAACAGTTAATGTAGAATACTACCATAACTTGCTGTGCTGATGAAAGGAGGCATTGAAAGAAAAAAGGAGAGGGAAGCTGCGGAAAGTTCTCTTTTTGCAAGACAATGCACCTGTTCACAAGGCTGGCAAAACTATGGATGTTGTGGTGAAACTGGGGTTTGAGTGCATAGACCATTCACCTGTCTCACCAGATCTTGCTCCATCTGACTATTTCCTGTTTCCAAACCTTAAAAAGAGTTTGAAATGGTAGCAATTTTCAAGTGATTTGGAGGTGATTGCAGCACCACAGCAGTATATCAGTAACCAGAGATCAGACTTTTTTTTAGCAGGGTTGCAGAAACTTCAGACATGATGTGCCAAGTGTGTTAAACTTTGAGAAGAATATGTTGAATAACTTGTAATTTCCATGGCTCCATGTCATTGCCTTCTGGGTTGGGCTTTGAACTTTTCAGCACCCCCTTGTATGTGTATTCCAATTATACTGATTACAGATTACAGAAGGTCATTTCTGCTACTGGTATAGAGGTATGAAGTTACATTCCAGTAAGGATGAAAACCTAACAGTAGGTTAGCTGGCAAACCTATGGATGTTGTGGTGAAACTGGGGTTTGAGTGCATAGACCATTCACCTGTCTCACCAGATCTTGCTCCATCTGACTATTTCCTGTTTCCAAACCTTAAAAAGAGTTTGAAATGGTAGCAATTTTCAAGTGATTTGGAGGTGATTGCAGCACCACAGCAGTATATCAGTAACCAGAGGTCAGACTTTTTTTTAGCAGGGTTGCAGAAACTTCAGACATGATGGGCCAAGTGTGTTGAACTTTGAGAAGAATATGTTGAATAACTTGTAATTTCCATGGCTCCATGTCATTGCCTTCTGGGTTGGGCTTTGAACTTTTCAGCACCCCCTTGTATGTGTATTCCAATTATACTGATTACAGATTACAGAAGGTCATTTCTGCCACTGGTATAGAGGTATGAAGTTACATTCCAGTAAGGATGAAAACCTAACAGTACTGAATATTTGGGAAGTGCAGATTTTGAACTCACAACAGCTGACTGTGCTAAAATACTGTACTGTCCTTTTTTCCTGCAGACTACTGCATGCATACTTTTCCTTTTACAGTTTAGAGATGAATGCCAGCTGTTATTTGAGAATATGGCACCATTGCTTTGTGCTACAGACTTAAGCATGCATAGTTCATTTTATAGTTGGGATATGCATGCTCAATTTGATACGACTCTATTGAATGGCAACTAAGCGGCCCTTAACTTTTAATACTACAAAATTACTATACAAATTATTATTATTTATATACTATTTAGAAAGTATTCTTCTGATGAATACATACCACATGCTTTTCACATTCTTACTAGACATGTGGCATGGGATTGAACATTCTAGGCTATCTCCTCAGCAGCTATGGAAAAAATGAACAGAGCAGCATTATGAATACCAGACTGGACTATATGCAGCTTTTAACTCTTAACAATTACTCACTGAAATTGATACACCCTTTGTGAAGGGCCGATCTTGTCTCCTGAACCTGATTGACTTCTTCGAATCAGTCTCCAGAGTCGTGGACGAGGGTAAGGCAGTCCACACAGCCTATCTGGACCTCGCCAAGGCCTTTGATACCATCCCCCACTCTGGAATCATAGATAAACTTACTAAGCTGGGCATTAATCCCTAAGTCACTCAATGGGTTGCCAACTCCCTTACTGACAGAACCCACACTGTAAAAGTAGCTGACTCCAAATCCATCTCCAGACAAGTGACAAGTGGAGTACCTCAGGGTTCAGTCCTGGGACCTCTCTTGTTTGGCATCTACTTCTCTGAAGTACAGGCCAACACTAAGGGACTCTGGCTAACAAAGTTCGCAGATGACTGCAAACTGGGAGCCATTATTGAATCCCCAAATGATGTCGATACTCTACAAAAGGGTCTTACAGAAACAGATACTTGGTGCCAGAGCCATGGGCTCAAGCTCAATACCAAGAAATGTATAGTTATCCCCTTTGGGAAAAAACGTGTACCCATGAATTACCACATAGGTGGCAGTACACTAAACACTGAAAGTATGATAAAAGACTTAGGGATACAGGTGGACAGTGGTCTCACCTTTGATAACCACATCACCACAACAGTCAGGAAATCCTTCTATGTGGCACACCTCACCACTAAGGGCTTTTCATCCAGAAAAAAGGAGGTCATTGTCTCACTGTACTCATCCCTCGTTAGACCCATTATAGAATACAACGCCCCATTTGGTATGTACCTCTCAAGACATCTGCAACAACTGGAAAGGCCTTAGAAATACCTCACTAAAAGAATCACAGGCCTAAAGCAGATGCCCTATGCTGACTGCCTTAAAAAACTCCAGCTATACTCTGTCGCATATCATCTACTCCGAGGCGATCTCTACTTAACATACAAGGCCATGTCAAACCCAGAACTGTTGGACATGCTACACTTAAAGAAATCCCAATCCCTCAGAACCACATGCTTCAGGGATCTAAACCTTGTCATCACAATAAACAAAACATGTTGGAGGGATAGGTTTCTGACCCAGAGACTCCCCAGACTCTGGAATAGACTGCCCATACATATCAAGCAGAACACCTCTTTGGCCCTCTTCAAAAGAACCTTGATGACTGGATGGGAGAAAGGAAATTCACCCCAGGGATCACGTCAGTCACCTTGCTAGACAGGCATCCAGGGAAGTAAATAGTGTGGGAAGAAATAGCTAGGGAATTGTTATGGCTAGGCTTGTATAGGCCCTAGGGCCGATAGCCTAGTACCAACCTATGAACCTATGAACCTATGTCTGTGTGGGTAACCTAGGCAGTTTTCATGACTGACACATATGGCACACCTGTGAGCTGTGCACTAGTTTTGCTAGGGGTGACTTTCCACAAAGACATCTAGTGAGGATGCAGCTTATGCAATGGAACCATGGCTCATGACACCCATGAGAAACCCACACAACCCCATCAAGCAAGGATACAACAATGTTGACAGTCAGACTAGAGATATCATAGAACATGTATTTGGCTTGCTCAAATCAAGGTTCTAGTATCTAGACACCTCAGGAGATGCTCTGCAGTATGCAGCAACCTGTACTGAAATACTCACAACCTCTTCCATGTTGCACAATATCATTCTTAGGAGACAGCTTCAACAGGAATAATTAGGGGCAGGACAACTATTCCCAGTACCACAGGCAGGGCCAACAATTCCAGCAGAGACAGATGAGGAGTCTGAGTAAGAACCACCAGCCACAGATGCAGCAGTAAGGCAGAGGCCTGTACAATATGGCATGGCTCTGGTTAAGATGCAAAGGTTAGCACAGACACTGAATATCTAAATTAAAGAATAACAGCCTTAGCACATACAGATATTAAAAATGATGCCTGCCAAACTGTTCAGCCTTTACTAAACCATATAATGGCTGTATTCTGTTAGCATCAGACACATCCCCCACCCCCCCGCCAGGGAGATGTGTTGTATCTGCATTATTACCTATGTAAAAAAAGCAATGCAGTTATATAACTGTTTACTGTGTTATGCAAATTTTCATAAGTCCCTAAGGGGATACATGTCTCACGTGTACAGTAATGTAAGTAATAGCTTATGAGTGATGTTTGCAATACACAGCCTTAGATTTTGCCCAGTAATGTGCATCAAGTATTTCAGTTGGACACTGTATATAAACCAATGGGCAGGTCAATGTTAACATCATTTGCACAAGTATAACAGTAAGCAAGACTTAAACATCTGCTTAGACTACATAAGTGACAACAATAACAGAAATGTAGTGAATGTCAACAATTACAGAAGTAATCATTCAGAACTGATTATGAACTATGATTAAAAGCATTTATTCTGCAATACATTTACATTAAAGGAAAGTTCTGAGTAAGTAATCACTAGCCATTCACTCTCTGCAGTGGACATATATGCAACCCAAAGTCACAAAGGGCAGGGCACAGTCATCATCACTTGCACAGGTTGGGGGATGAGCAGGAGGGCAAGCCTGATACCAAAGAAATGAGTGTGCAAGTAAAACAATTTATTCCTTAAGTATCCAATCTACTGGGCTAGTAGCAAGAGATATGTATAGCTTAGATAAGCAGTGTGTGTGTGTGTGTGTGTGTGTGTGTGTGTGTGTGTGTGTGTGTGTGTGTGTGTGTGTGTGTGTGTGTGTGTGTGTGTGTGTGTGTGTGTGTGTGTGTGTGTGTGTGCACGTGTGCGCGCGCGTGTGTGTGTGTGTGTGTGTGTGTGTGTGTGTGTGTGTGTGTGTGTGTGTGTGTGTGTGTGTGTGTGTGTGTCTACATGAACGCAATCCAGCCCTGTGCTAGCACTACTTCCTGGCATGTCAGACAGTTGTGAGCCATGCATGGTAGACTAGTGAGTTCTACATAATCACCCCTGACCACACAAACTATCTCTGTGAGGAGTTGCACTGGTATTTCCATGGCCCTGGCTAGAATTTGGTGTGCTACCTGAATGTGAGTGATGTCTGCTGGACAAGCTATCGTCACGATAAAGTCCAGGACTATGACCATGCAGCCTATCACTTCTGGGTGTAGATGTCTCAATCAGTGATGGCACAGTGGAAGTAGTGCCACTATGGGAATGGGATCTTTCATGGCCAGATTGGATAACATTGGATGATGTAACAGGTCTACAGCCACATGGATGCTGACCCTTCCCCAGCAGACATTCCATTACAGACACTGTCTGATCCATTGTGTTATTTATCCTATCCAAGGAAGTCACCTGCACATCAGAATGCACAATGTTTAGTACTCACACTATCTCTTCTGAAGCCCTTGTGGAATGCGCCTGTGCTTCTAGGACAGACCCACACATAAGTCATGTGTCACCTATTGACACACCAACATCAGGAGCAGGATAGACAGCAGACTTCCTCCAAACATCTCTGCCAACCTACCTGAGTGATACCTCACCCTCACAATTGCTATGAGGAGACCCAACCATTTCTGCATTTGGAATAACTACACTACCCTGATCAACTGTGTCACTCTAAAACTGTCCCATGTCTGAGGTTTCTGTGTGATGGGTATAAGTAGGTATACTGACTATGTCCAAAATAGGAGCAGGAGATGATGGAGTCACAACATCTGTGTCAGACTGACCCTGTGCATCACCAGACAGTGTCTCTTTATTGTTCCATCATCGCCATCACAGGCTACTGATACTGTGATATCTAGAGTGCCACAGTGCCTCTGGCAGGATCACCTATGATAACAAGTAAACAACACAATAATAAGAAAAATAGAATAAACAATGATTAGACCTATGTTATGTGAAATGTATATTGAAAATTAAAATATTCTAATGGAGTGAAATCAAATAACTTTCAGTTACACATACAAATACCTTTTGGATATTAATAAGAATATAGAAGGTGTGCTTACTATGTGCAGGTGGTCATGCAATAACAGACCTAGATGTCCTAGGTATAACAAAGGGAGATTAAAAAAGAATGATAAGCATCACAAAACAATTGCCTTTACAGCAGCAAACTAAGACAAATAAGACATCTCATACAAATAGTTATGCTCCACTGGACTCCTGCCCCATTGCTCCTCCTTCTCCCTCTATGTCTCTTCTACCCCCATTTCTCTTGTTTTATATCTATATATGTGTATATATATATATATATATATATATATATATATATATATATGGGTCTACTTGAGTTGACCGAGACGCCACTTCGCCGACACCCAGAAGACCGAGACCAAACGACCAAAACCGAAGGTGATCGACAAGGTGAAATCCTGACAGCCGAAAGAGCGACATGGGGAATGTGTGAGCGTGACTCGGTAAGTGTGCGATAATGAGGGTTTAGGGTTAGTGAGCGGACAGGTAAGTGTGCGATAGTGAGGGATTTCGGGTTAGGGTGCGGGAAATGTGAGTGTGCGGTAGTGTCGGACTTAGGGCTTGGGTAAGGTAAGTGTGTGATAGTGACGGAGTGTAGTTTAGGAGTGGGTTAAGTGAGTTAGGGTTAGGGTGCGGGTAGTGTGAGTGTGCGATAATGACTGACTTTATGGTTTAGGGGTGGGTTAAGTGAGTTAGGGTTAGGGTGCAGGTAGGGTAAGTGTGCGCTAGTGTCGGACCTTAGGGTTAGGGTTTGGGTTAAGGTTAGTGGATATGTAATTGTGTGTAATGTGTAGTTTACGTTTTGTGTGTCGGTGTAATGGTGTTTGGTTTTGTGAGTTGTCGGTATTGTGTGTTTTCGCTTGTTTGGTCTCGGTGTTTTGCGTGTCGGCGAACTGGCATTTCGGTCAACTAAAGTAGACCCATATATATATATATATATATATATATATATATATATATATATATATATATATATATATATAGACACACACACACACACACACACACACACACACACACACACACACATAAGTGGTAGGCGATGGTGAGGGATGTGGAGTTGGTGTAAGGGACGAAGCAGAGGTAGGTAAGGGGTGTGTTGTTGTGATGATGGTAGGGTGTGTGGGAGGTGTGAGTGTGGGTGTGGTGTGAGAGAGGGTTAGGGTGGTAAGTGAGTTAGGGGAGGTGTGGAGAGTGGTAGTAGGTAGTGTCGGAGGGGGGTGTAAGGGGAGTGGGGGTGTTAGGGTGCAGGTAGGGGGTAGGGAGGTGTAGTGAGTGTACTCGGGGGTTGGGGTGTGTGGGTGAGTAGGGTTTAGGGTGCAGGTAGTAGGAGTGTGTGCGTAGTGTCGGACCTTAGGGTTAGGGTTTGGGTTAGGCTAGTGGATATGTGTTGTAGTGTACTGTGTTGTTTACGTAGTGTGTCGGTGTTATGGTGTTCGGTGTCGGGTTTGTGTGTTGTCGGTTTTCGCCGGTCCGGTGATTTCACTGTCGGCGAAAGCGTTTCGTCATTAGAAGTAGACCCATATATATATATATATATATATATATACATATATATATATATATATATATATAGACACACACACACACACACACACACACACACACACACACACGCACACACACATACATATGATATATATATTTGCATACATATGTATACAATGATAATTATTTAATTATATAGAATACCTGGAAATTCTGCAGTATATACACTTGGGTTGTCTTCCACATCAGATTCAACATCAAGTGTTGCATGTGAACTCTGTACTGCCTGGATCTCTGATAGTGGACAGGAACACCTCTGTTTCAGTCAGTGGTGGCTCGGTAGGAGGACCCTCCCCCCATTGCCATATGTTAACAGCCAATATATTCATGGGTAAGTGCAGGTGTCCATTGTTTGGCTGCTGTAGTCATATTACTGGCCCTAACTCTTATTTTGGAATATGTATGTCCATGATCTCCCACTGCATTCACATCATTCACCACTTTCTTGCAGATACAATCATGGGAGGACTTGACATCCCTATCTTTCTCTAACAGGAATGACCCATGTTGATATTGGGCCTGAATGATAGCATCTTTCTATCATTCTCACCATCACTGTATGGTGGTTTATGGGGTGTAGATGTTTTGGGCACCATAGTCCTGTATAAGGGAAACATAACAGCAAGGAAAAAATACAGAAGTAAAAAAAAAAAGATTGTTAAGCCCAAAAATATCTTGGAATGTCTCCATCCATCATGCATAAAATACATGAAAAAAGGCTTCATATGAATACACACAACTTAATACAATTTTCCTTTCTCCCCAGTGCAAGAGAAAGAAAGAAATTGATAATAAATTCAACAAACATTTCTGTCACTATGTGGTACATTGCAACATTAACAAAAATAATGTACACCTGTCAAGAAAAAATGGTGTACAATTTTTTATGTGATATCCACGTCTGTGGAGGGCAGTCAGGTAGGCCATTACCTAGATATTAGTGCCTTTCTACTATTCCCATTATTTTCCTTTGTAATCACATTTTTCTATATACATATCTCAAGTACACTAACATTTCTTCACACTCTCACTGTCTTTACTCATTAATACTAACGACCTTCGCTACTGACCTCCATCTCTATTACTCCCATACTTCTTACCTCTACTGTTATCACTTACAACTTCTTACATGTTCCTTCTCATATTCTTCCATGCATTTCCTCTTCTATACTACAACTTCTGGAACATCACTGCTATAGCCTCTTAATGTCTTTCCTAGATCCCAGTCATAATCATAATCTGTGTGCTAAGCATTTTATACTCACCCATACTACTATAGCAGCTATAGTTGCACTACATTGTAATTATTTTATTATATGTATATCAAATGTGTCTATATGTGTCTATATAATCCTAAACTGGATTCTGATAAATAGACATCACCAAACTTGCAAAGTAGGGACTGTCCCTGAGGATATAAGTGACCTTGCACTCACCTTCATAATCAGATTTAAGACAGACATCCCTAGCCCAATCACCTAAAGGACGATAAGGAGCAGCAAAAGTTTTAACCCTGACATCTTCCAAACTGAACTTAAAGCATGCGACTGGTCACCCCTCAAAAACTTACCTCTAGAGGAAGCAGTAATCTACTTTAATACTAAATTCTTAGGTATTCTAGACTACCATGCACCAAAAAGGACCAGTAGAACTAAGAATAAACCTTCCCCCTGGCTCTCAAAAACAACCAAACAAAAATTGCTCCTCAGAAATAAAGTCTGGGCTAAGTGTCTTACTACTAAAAGCCCAGAGGATCATTTAAAATTTAGGCAGCTAAGAAATGATACAAAAAAGCCATTCTGTCAGACAAAAGAAACTATTACGTTCAACTCCAACAAACCCAGCAAAACAAACCACAAAGATTCTGGGCAGGGATTAACACACCTTTACACCCAGGTCATTCTGTCACACCCACCCCATTAGGTACTGACCATGATAGTCCAAAGCAAATTGCCAATACCATTAACACATTCTTTACTGAGACCATTCAGTCTCTTGCCAATCAACTAACTCCTGACTGCTCATCTCTGAGTTCCGCTACTGCTAGCTTACCTCCCTCATTTCATCTCAAACCTGTTCCTACATCCCTTATATGTACCCTCATTCTGAAACTCAAAGGTACCACCCCCGCAGCTGATCTCCTACCTGCAGAATATCTGCAAAAAGCTGCAAAAGCCATAGCCTACCCTGTTAGATATTAATTATGTTGTAAATATGCTGAAGGAAAAAGTTTGCTTGAATATATGTATAGAGTTTACAATGTGCATTCATACTATATATATAACAGACAGGCTTCTCTTCACAGCATCAGGAAATGCCTAAGAAAGCAATACTGGAAAACAAGCATTACATGATTTTCTCATGTTTGTAGAACAAATATCTATTAACAGACATCCTTTTTTATAAATTCGGCAATACGTGATGTTTTTCCAGTAGGAACAGCTTATACAGATGTTTCCTTTCAGAATGGCATCCTCACATCAGCAAAAGTGCTTAAATCACAAAAGGACAATAGAAAAGTCTAAAAACAGACATTATGTGACTTCCCATAGAAGGCCAGAAAAATATATCAAGAGGAAATGACAATCTCTTGTGTGCATGACTAGCTCTGTATATAGCTATTGTAGTAATTCAGTTATGTGAGAGAAGGACAGAGAGAGGTATTTTGTAGAAGTCATCATTCATATCTGTAATGAAGGAAAACTTTGTAAATATATGCTACAAATCTGACAGACTATGTGTGGTTTGTTATAAAATAAGTTATCTGTAACTGTGCTTATAGCTGCAAAATATATTTCTTTATCCGTGTGCAATTTGAAAGGCTTGGTGCTTTAAACAGACTACAGATGGAGTCATGCAGAGCTATGTGTCTCTGATTCAGCAGTAAACAGCACAGCAAGACTGTGTGTCTTAAGAAGACTTCAAATCCCACAGCAAGTAAGCAGAGCATCCATATAATTTTTCAATGGTGATCCTTTGACAACGTTCCTAGCCTGTATCCAAAAACAGGGGGAGTGAATGGGTAATGTCACTCCTGTAAAAGCACAGTAACGTTTATGTGAAGTACTTCAGATTTCTACAGTTTTGAACAGTTTGTAACAATACAGTTTAGTAGACGTCTAAATCCGGTGAGACTGCATTGCAGGAAGGTGGAGCAGTTCCATAAATTCTCCAGAAAAGGTACAAGACGAAGTTGTAAGACTGAATCTGCCAGTTTTGCTGTACCAACTTCACAAGTGACTACAGAAACTTTTCAACCATCTACAGTAAAGCAGCTTGGCCATCTGCCTGTCTGTTGACTGGTAAGAAAATTATTCTGTGTTACATACAGTATGAATGCCATAGAGGTAATAATAATAACAGAATAAATGTATATACAGCATATTAGCAAATGTAAAACCTTATTAGGGCAAGTTAATAGTAAGGCATTATGCAAATGGATTGCAATTTGATAGTAAGGCATTATGCAAATGGATTATAATATTTGACTGGTATCTGAAATAAAATCATGTGTGGTATAAAATTGTTTATTTTGTGTACAATGTCATAAAATACAGTGCATGACATTATCCAAAGGTTAGACTGTACAGACAAAAATTGTAAAGGTAAAGAACCAAGAAAAGTTAATATGTTGACATTATATTCAAATGTTAGACAGTTATGTTCTGTGACCAGATGTAGAAGGTTTATTTCAGAGTTGAAACAACAGTCAAATCAGTTACTGATAGAAACTCTTGTACATTTTGTTACAAAGAAATGTAATAAACTTCTAAAAGACAGACACAATGAATTCAGGAAGCTTAGACAAGTTATACACACATCTTTTCAAAATGGCATAGGAGTTTCAAATTCAGCAGAACAGCTTACTAAAAATGTCAGAAAGACCATACAATATTACAGGAAACTATTCAACAGCAGTTGCAGGATAAAGGAAATAAATTAGCTGAACTGACAAAGACTAAAAATTTCCTGCATACACAGTTAATCTGTGCAAAAGAAATATATTTCATAATATGTTTATGTTTTGAAAATGGTTAAACATGCATGCCAGGATGGTAGAGACATGACATGCTTGTATAAAGATATACATATACAAGACAGACATGCATGTGTGTTCTTTTCATCTAGAGTACATTTGTTTACAATGCACAAAAGCAAAAGGCAGACAACAGCAAATATAAATAAACATATGTTATAATTGTATAGTAACACCAAACAGTTAAAGTTCTGAATTTTAAAAATAAAGAAAATCACAGATGGTATTAGTCAAACAGTTTTTGTAAAATTAATGGCAGGACAGTTAAATAGATAAATAAATAAAAAATACTGAAATCCATGTAAGGTAATTGTAAAATAATGTTTATTTATGTTGTATAAATGCATAGTTATGCAAATCACAATCACATTAAAGGAAAAATGCCAAAAGAATTAACTATAGTTTACAGAGTATGAAATGTGAGCTCAGACCTTCCTAGACTGAATGAATAGTTACAGGAAATGTTGGAAAGATCAGATAAACAACAAGACTGATTGCCAGACAAGTAGCTTGAGTTTTTCTAAAGCATTATTGTTATTAAAACATACTTGTTAAAATGTTTACAAGCAACACTATTTAGTAATTGTCATAAAATGCCACAATTGTGCATAGATGTCACTTATAATCTGTTTGCAAGTAAATGTTAAAAGGACAAAAAAAACCTCAGTTGCATCAGGTACAGCCAGCAAATGGGCTATATTATATATACAGTTCAAATCAATTGTGCAGGAGGGTGTAAATACCTACTAGAGGTAATATACAGTGAAAGCTTTATTTAGTAACCTAATAAAATAAATGTATAACCAATTTACACTGACTGTATAAGCAGTACTGCACAAGGGTCTGAAATAAAGCTACAGAAAAAATAAACAACAAGGGTCTGAAATAAAACTACAGAAAAAATAAACAACAAGGGTCTGAAATAAAGCTACAGAAAAAATAAACAACAAGGGTCTGAAATAAAGCTACAGAAAAAATAAACAACAAGGGTCTGAAATAAAGCTACAGAAAAAATAAATAATAAGGGTCTAAAATAAAGCACAGAAAAAATATCTCATTCCTTCTTGACAATACTCTTTTATGGGGAGGGAAAAACAGGTATTAGTGTATTAGAAATACTGGTAAACTGGATTAAACCTGACAGGATAAGATATTTTACAAGTTGTTAATAGCTATCATAATGGTTATTATTGTATTGTTTAGTATTAAATTGTATTTACAACCTGTTAAACTGTAAAGCTATGCATGAACAGCAAACAGTCTGTGTAAATACATACTGTACAGGATACATCGTAATAAGTTCAAAAGTAATTTGTCAAGTTGTAATATCACTGGTTTTACCCCAGTAAAATAATTGCTTTCAAATATTTATTATCTAAGCCCAGTTCAGTATTTTACCAAGATGTTAATGAGCAGTTCGAAGACATGATCACAATGTTATGGTTAAAATGACATTGAAACTGTATATTTTCAGCAGTGTATAAATGCTTGCAGTAGCACATAGTTATTGTCTCTTATAGTTAATTCAACAGTTGCAAAGAGTTAATGGAACAGTTCTAAGTCATAAATGAAATTCTATGATTGCAAAAGAATAAATTGATCAAGTTAAACTAAAGCAGACACAGCTCATAATTGATAAATATTTTCACAGAATGGTCTGCAAAAGAAAGTTGTTAAATACATTCAGGTTTGGTAGTAATACATTTTCATTGTATTAACTATGTAAAATTGCATTTTGACGTATCAAAAAAGTCTAACGGTTTTGTTTCTTAATGTGTTTTTTATATAGAATGTTTTGAGTATGTTTAAAAACAGAGGGAATTGTTAGATATTAATTATGTTGTAAATATGCTGAAGGAAAAACTTTGCTTGAATATATGTATAGAGTTTACAATGTGCATTCATACTATATATATAACAGACAGGCTTCTCTTCACAGCATCAGAAAATGTCTAAGAAAGCAATACTGGAAAACAAGCATTACATGATTTTCCCATGTTTGTAGAACAAATATCTATTAACAGACATCCTTTTTTATAAATTCAGCAATACGTGATGTTTTTCCAGTAGGAACAGCTTATACAGATGTTTCCTTTCAGAATGGCATCCTCACATCAGCAAAAGTGCTTAAATCACAAAAGGACAATAGAAAAGTCTAAAAACAGACATTATGTGACTTCCCATAGAAGGCCAGAAAAATATATCAAGAGGAAATGACAATCTCTTGTGTGCGTGACTAGCTCTGTATATAGCTATTGTAGTAATTCAGTTATGTGAGAGAAGGACAGAGAGAGGTATTTTGTAGAAGTCATCATTCATATCTGTAATGAAGGAAAACTTTGTAAATATATGCTACAAATCTGACAGACTATGTGTGGTTTGTTATAAAATAAGTTATCTGTAACTGTGCTTATAGCTGCAAAATATATTTCTTTATCAGTGTGCAATTTGAAAGGCTTGGTGCTTTAAACAGACTACAGATGGAGTCATGCAGAGCTATGTGTCTCTGATTCAGCAGTAAACAGCACAGCAAGACTGTGTGTCTTAAGAAGAATTCAAGCACCAAGAAGCAAGTAAGCAGCATCCATATAATTTTTCATACCCCATCTCCATACTGATTAACAGAACTGTCTCTGAGGGAACTATTCCATTATTATTAGGGGCCAAGGGTACTAGCTGCTAGTACAAGGGTCTAGGGAACTACTAAAGGGGCAGTGAATACCACACAACATGGCTGGGCTAATATATGCCTTCGGGCAGATAGCCCAGTACCAACCTATGAACCTATCTATTTGGAAGATCTCACATATTATCCTCCTGCATAAAGGTGGAAACTCCAGGGAATTATCCAACTATAGACCTATTGTTATACTATCTCCACTGGCAAAAATCATGGAGAAATGCATTCATAGGCAACTGTTAAAATACCTAATAGATAACAACTTATTAGCTAAATGCCAACATGGCTTCAAGCCATTTCAAGGCACTACAACTGCCCTTTTATCCTTTTCTGACTGTATTAACAACAATCGCAATAACAACACTCTATCCTCAGCCCTCTTTATTGATCTCTCTAAAGCCTTTGATATGGTTAACCACCAACTTCTCATAAACATACTCAAAAACCTATCACTAGATGCACTGGCTATACAATGGTTTCAGTCTTACTTAAACAATAGGCAACATGCTGTTCTGTGGCAGAACAACTTATCTCTCCATCTCCCCATTGTGCTCAGTGTCCCCCAAGGCTCTATACTAGGACCTCTTCTATTTTCTATTTTTATCAATGACCTACATTCTGTAATTCCTCAAGCTACCTCAATACAATATGCAGATTACTTCACATTATTATGCTCAGCCCCCACTCCATCAGGCCTTCAGTCCCTCACCCAAAATGTGTTTAACACAGTAGAGAAATGGTTACTACACCATTGCCTCATCTTGAACCCCAAAAAAAACAAACTCCTACTTTTTACTCCCACCCATAGGGCCTCCTTACTGCACTTTACTGTTACATCAAACAATGGTACCATCATATCCCCTGACTCAACCTCAAAACTACTAGGGGTACTAATTGATAATAACCTTAACTTTGATACTCACATTAATAGTACCATAAAACAGTCAACAAAAAACTAGGTTCCCTCTGTGGAATCAAATCCTTTCTCACCCCACTAGCAAGGGTTACTATTGCCCAGACCCACTTAATCTCCACCCTCCTCTACGCCTCCCCTATATATACTAACCTCTAAAAAAACAACTTGAACAAACTGGCTGTCTCCTATAATAATGTTACTAGATTTGCAACAGGCTCTGCATTCAGAACCAATCACTGTACTAATTATGAACAACTAGGATGGCTAGAGTTGCCAAATTTACTTCTATTTAAGCAATTAACAGTTGCCTATAAAATCCTGTATCAGCCTACTAATACTCCAATTCTTACCAACCTTATCGCCCCCTACAACAACCTTAAGACCCTACGCTCATCTAATAAAATATTAGTACAAATAGGTAAAACCAAAAATATGGCTGGTGACTCTTTGTTCTCTAATACCGTGGGTAAAACCTGGAACTGTCTCCCCAGTGACCTGACCTTCCTTTCCTCACTAACACAATTTAAAAGCAAGCTGAAAACCTACCTTAAATCCCATTGGTTATGTCCCTGTGTGAACCCAGACTAACTACACATTTTTTTTTCACAAAGACACCCATCTCATCAACTGTATATACTAACTGCCTATTGAAAACCATAAAGATAACGGGCTTTATATATTATTAAAATGTCTTCATCAATACCCCTAAAATGTCTTCATCAATACCTCCCTATAACTAACAAATGTTATAAGTCATATGATTCTGTAAGCAGATATGTTTTGAAGTGAAAATATTTGCTGATATATTTAATGTACCCACATCTGTAAAATCTATCATGTATAAAATTGCTTAAATATATATTGTACCTGTATCTGTTGAATATTGTTATTTTATATAAATTTTACTGTGTTTTCGAGGAGCTTTCCTCCCCGGTCCTCTGCTAAAAATGGACATATATCCAGCTGGACTAGCCCGGTCAACAAATGTAAAATAAAAACAAATAAATCAATAAATAAAAATATAAGCATTTTATGCTCAACTAGGATTGCTTGTTTGTGTGTTTCAATAAAGGATATTCCATTTTTAACTCAACTGTGGATTACATACTATTTTCTATTTGATTATTTTGTAGAATGTAATTTACTGTTATATTTTACAGTTTGATTTTTATTATGTGAACTAAGTGTATAACATAATTTAAAACGTGAACATCATATACTCTACACTGCAAAGTTTCTTCTTGTATTGTTTTGGACCCAGTATAGGTTGCATACTGTTTTTTCTGAGACTTCAAGGGATAGCATGGATTTCTCTTTTGCATTTTATATTCACCCATACTTCCACATCAACTATAGTTTTGTACTACTTTGTAACTAGTTTATTGTGTATCAAGTGTGTGTGTATATATTCTAAATGTACTACTGTTAAGAAATGTTTTTCTTCATTCTGTGCTGTATATACTCAAAATGTGTGCCTTGTGATGTACTATATATTCTATTTGTGTTTCTTGTGGAGCTTTTCTTCCTGGGCCTCCACTGACAGTGGGCTCTTCCTGGCCCAGTGGACTTTCCCAGTAAACAAATGCCAATAAATAAATAAATAAATAAATAAATAAATAAATAAATAAATAAATAAATAAATAGAAATCAGAGGCTTAATATAATTGACTGTCTTAATAATGAAAAAATATACTATGAACCAGAACAACCAGGATAAAACTGATGTACACAACCAGGTAGATGGAAAAAATGGATACGCTGGTAACCACACTAGTTTATTAAAAATAAAAGAATTAAGCACTTTTACTGGATATAACATGACTGCTTCAGAATTAAACATTTCAATTAATGTTTAAATATCCTTCAAACATATGCGATACCCCACCAACCAATAACTTAAAACTTCCTCTTGTTGAATGTCATTAAAAATTAATTAAATGACAAACACATAGTGTATACATTCACAAAAATTAATTAAATAACGACTACTATCACAACAACACCTTACACATTATAATTGTTTAATCTTAATATGCTAAAAATTGAAATGTGTTCATTTAGGCCTAAGCCATGAGCTTGATAATAAGCAATACAACAGTTTTATGAAGAATATGGTCAGCATTTGAAATTGAAATTTACATTAAATTGCCAGCATTATGAAGAAAAATTCTGCAGGGTTAAGAAATAACTCTGTTATACTTGCCTATGCCAACAACTACTGAGAATAATGCAAACAGTAAAGCAATAATTGTATTGTGAAATGCAATCCATAACTAAGGTTAAAGTCATTCATTTGTTCATAAAAACACACCCTACATTTGCAGGACATCAGTAATGAAAGTAGCAGCAAGTTTTCAAAGCAAGCAGCAGTATCATGCTCTCTGGATCGAAAGAGTCTTCTCTACACAATGCAAGTTCCTTACCTACATGATTTCCTTTATATAGTACAGATTCTGCCCTTTCAGTGCTGTGAGTATGCAAATGAGGTGTGAACTCATTAGCATTCATAGCTTCATAGGTAAGAACTAGGCTAGCAGCCCTCGTGGGTCATTTTACGCCTAGCCAATTTTCTTTTTGTGCTTGAAATAGCCTATCTCATTTAGTTATAGAATGACCTTACTCATACTATGTTCAATAATTATATATCACCCCTAATGAAAATAACTGGGAACATACCATAGATAAATTCATGAATTCCAAAGTCTGCATGAAGTGCAGAGAATGTAAACATGGTGTAAAGACCTACATGATTGCATGCACACACCCTACTCTGCAAGGATGAGCATTCTGAACTATTTGCGAAGTGCTTGCAAGTGGAAATGATTAGTCTGACTGCAGTATCAATATGGCTTTCACAGTCAGTCCTCTATGATATACATTTGTTGTGGATGTATCATGGAGAAGGGACTTAGAAGAATGTTTGTGACTACATTGACTGACTTCAGAGAGCAACATTCCAAACATTTATATAAATTGTTTATGACAACAGTTTCTATCTCTGAGTACACTGTATCTGCAATTCTAAGGAAGTTGATTACTCAGTGAAATATATATCAGCTGCAAGGCAAAGCACATATCAGTCTTGTTAAAGAACCATAGGTTAGGGAATGATGTTCACAAAATAAAAAGAAGAAAAGAGCTGCAGCCTTCTATTTTTTATTTTGCAATGTGTGAGGAAAGATTATCTTCCCCATTGCCAATATCACAGCCAACCACACATCTGACTGCAAATTATACAAAAAGTCAGAACTTGGTTCTGTTGAACCTGTAATGCCAGTTGATACTACATCACATATTGAGTATATGTAACCTCCTTTTTATCTTCACAGTACAACTATGTGGCTGATTTGTATCTTGTGTGTCCTGGCAATACCCTGCTCTCTTGGGGTTCTAATCCAGAGATGGTGGTGTTTGTGTGTACATAATGATGCTTAAGAGGCATATGTTCATGCGAAGCATGGTGAAGTTGATAAAATATCAGAAATGCATATTTTAACTACTTGTTTCATAATGTTTCCTCTATTTCAGTAAAACATTTTTTCCCTTTTCGCTTCATCACATATGTGCTATTTGTCATTGTACACGTTGTACTGGCAGTGGTCCCTAGCAGTGAAGTACAATTCACTTCCTAAGGAAAAAAGTAAAAAATTAATCTGGGCTGCCTTCTGTATCACAAATAAGCCTGGCACTGTTGTGCAGCTGTCAGCACTCCATGTAGTACTTAGGGAATAAATCCCACCTGTCATGTAGCTATCTCTGTGGTACAAGGTGTAACAGCAGTGAGTTTAGAGAAACAAGACAGGTGAGGAAGGGTTCAAACTTATTTAAATATCATTTTAAAATGGTGGCCTAAATATATATTTACACATATTTTGTTAATGTGTGTGGATATTTGAAAATCAAATATTCTCAGTATTGTTAACACCCTGTGAGCTGCCTGTCTCCTTTACCTTTATTTGCCATTACCTTCAGTCCTGATAATGTGTGTCAGAAGTTTAATTTCTGATATGGCGATAAGAAGTGAGAAGGGTGAATGTGTCACTGTAGTATACTTCTTGCTCTGGTCATGCTAGGTTTACAATTTAATTGATGTAATTTTCATTTGATGTTTTGCTATGTTTTTAATGCCTTTTGCAGATGTGTTTCTACTTGGCAGTGTGCAAACGTGGTTCAGTTATTAAGGAAAAAAGTGAACATTTTAATTTTGAATGCCTTCTGTAACAAACAAGCAAAACCATCAGCACATTGGATAGTAATGAGCGAATAAATCCAACCTGTCATGTAACTATCTTTGTGGCACAAAGTATACGATACTTGACTTTAAAGAAAGAGTACAGCTGATGCAGGGTTCAAATCCAGTGGACAGATACTTTTTCAAAGGGGGTCAGAATGCCATTTGTCACAACATTTTGATTAGGAAAGTCAGATATCTTAACTATGATTATTGCAACAAATGTGTTATTACTGCTTGCTATAGAAGCCCAATATAATGTGTGTAAATTATGTTAAATATGACACTGATGATATTTAATGTAGAATGTACATGGATAGGCATGATGTGCATAGTATATTTGTTACAATTACTATGAATTATCATAAATCATAAGTATGTGTTTATAAAAGTATGTCTTGTGAATTATACATATAACCTAACCAACTGTGTATTACTCAGGTCATGTAAATGTATGCATGTGAAATGTAATAGCAAAAACAAATACTGCCTTTTGCATAGAAATGCGGTCCCATGACTAATAGACATGCAAGCATTTCTGAGATATATTTCCACTCATTCTTAAATCTGTATACTTCTAATTACCATGTTAAAAAGTATGTTCTCCTGTGGCAATGACAGCTGATAAGCAATGTTAAACATTTTTGTTTCATGGATTCGATTCCCAGTTGTACTACCCAAGGTGACTAGAGTATAAGTCCCAACAGCCTAATATTCCACAAGTCATGACATTTTTCCTCCAAACTGCCATGATTATAACAAACACATAAAGCATTTCAGTGTTTAACATTCCTACAATGTGTCAGCAGTGTGAGCATCGCACATGGCCAAATCTCACTGGCATTTTTTAACTCCTTCTATGCTTCTTGATGTACTTAGTGCCAATGTATCTGGCATGCCATTGCTTTGCTTACATTTGCAGAAATGCTGCTGGTGAGGTTGTGGATCTTCGTGCACAAGCTGTTATAAATGAGAAATAGAAACAAGCATATAAATCTTTGTTTAGCATACTTTACAAGCTATCACACAATTCTAACACAATCCTCACTAATTACTGTAGAGTTTGAAAAGGCTTCAGTACAGTCTACATATGAAATTTTTTCTTTTAAAAAATAAAAAAAAAAGCTTTTTTTCCCCCATTTTATGCAAAGCATGTGAAAAAAGATGCAAGCAACAGAATTTGCCAAGCCTTATTGCACAGGCCTGCATTGAATATTGAGTAGTACCTGCTCATATGTAGTAAAAATGTTAGAGGCATAAAATGTGGTAGGTCTAAGTGTGTTACAGACTGGAAAATGTTGTACACTTATCACTGAATCACAGAGGGTGGGCACCAAAAAAGGACAGCTTAAAACACAGTAAACACTTAAATCAAACTGTTTATCAATTCAGTTTGAATGAAATATTAACTAGCTTTCTGCCACTGTTCCTGTTGTGGCTAGTGAGCACTGTTAATGCTCTAGCACAAGACTCGTGCATAACATTGCTGAGGGGTACTTAACCTAAGCTTGTAAAGCATGTTTCTGATGATAGGCATATACTTTCTCTGATTAAGGAGTGTATCATTGTGAGACGTTGATGCAAGAAATTTGCCTCTGCAGCAAATCTTGCCATCATTATTGAGAATGCATAATATGGTTAATGACTGGAGAGCAGATCATGTTTCATTGTAGTGTATGGAGCTCTATCTGTTCCATGTACTACCAGTTACAAAACAATTTGGAACCATAAAGTGTTTTATCAGTGATAAAAGTTGGTAAAGCACTTTGAGTTGTCAGGCATCAACACATCTCTTATCTTCTTTGCTTAAGTATTCAGGGTAAAAACAAACATAAAGGAGGGGGCAGGATCAAAATCAGGGACAGTTTCTAAATATTGCTCTTATTCACTTAAAAATTAATAAAAGAGTAGGTTTTGCATATTACGTATTTTTTAAACAATAAGACATTTGAAATTCTAATGTCTGTTAGTGGAGTGACTTCATTACTCAGTAATTTACCAGAAAACCCAAAATATTATGAGGGCAAAGCAAAAATCTGAGACAAACTCAGGGAGCGTTGAGAGGTACTGATAGTCAGCTATAACAAAATCATTTTCTCCCTCTGTTAGTCCTTAGTTTGAGACATGGCCATAACAGCCCTTGTTTGTTAACCTCCCCCTAAGATCTGTTATGAATGGGTCTTATGCTTGAGAAGCAGTTAGTAAGTTTATCATTTTCTCAATACTGGAGTGAATTTCTAATATTGGAGCAAGTTATCCATGCACTAAAAAATAATTCTGACCAGGATATAGTGGTAACAACTGCATGATGCACTATTAATTCAACAGATACACAAGTTGATGAAAGGAAATCTAGCAGATGACATTTAAAACTCCCAGAAAATAGTCAGCCATATGACATCCCTAGTCAGTTTACATTTCTTCTTGAAAGTCCTTTCCCAAAAAACACTGTCACCATATAATCATTCATGCTAGCCCACGTCTTCTGTCAGATCCTTCTTTTCTTCATTGTTAACTGGATTCATTTCTATACTACGCTGAAAAAAAACCCAGTAATCAGTCGAAGTGACACTCCTGTGTAACCACATTAGAAGAGGAGAATGAACTTCCAAAGACTCCAGCATGCTAACATTATATTTTACTTCTCTGTGTCACTGTATGCAAAGAAAAAAAGGGCTTTGAAAGAATTTATCTTAGCTTACCAGCATTTGAGTTTAATGGGTACATTTCTTGTAAAGTATCTACTTCTTGATGTTTTTTTTTATTTATAGGTGACCTTTTTTCCTTCACCCCCTAATGAGCATGTCTATTATATGTCACTGCTGTTTTACTTTTACACATATTTAATTAGATAATTGCCCAGTATAGAGTTCATTGTACATATTATTTTTCATATGCACCAATTCTTTTGCAGTTCCACAATAATTTTTGTATTTTAGAACATGCAAGTACAATGTGCTTAATTAAATACATTACCTAGCTCTGCAAACCAGATGGCAAGCTCTCCTTTGAGATATTTATTTGAAGTGTGTTCTTTTGTTCTGTCATTGTGACAACATGCCTTCAAGCCTTTAATGCAAACTCCTAGTTGACAATTCAAGACATCAGAGAAATGGCTTGTCAGTGTAAACAATTAATGTCACCCAGCATGACTAGGGCTCAAAAGAAAAGTAAACTGTATTATTCTGCCAGAGATGGTGTATCCTGTGGGTCAGATAAAATGCTGCAAACAAGACATTTTTCATAGTATGTTTAAAAGAGCGTTGGGCTGTAGTTATGAATTTATTACTTTGGGATAATATTTGCTTCTTAGTTTTATCTTTTAAATGTGTATTTAATGGGATTTTTAGCTCAGTCAATGAAATAAAGAAAACACTATCATGATAATCATTTAATCATAATTTGTATTTAATTTAATTATGATAATAAAGTGCTCTGAATATCCACTTTTGCAAACTGACAGCAAATAGCAGATGCCAACTGTTTCAGAACCACATGTGCAGTGTACCTTGCTGTGAACGTTTTTTAAATGCTGCTGTTAAACATTTAAGTCTATACAGAATATTTTTAAGAGACCCAGCTTTGTACGAAAGCTGAGCTTGTAAAGTTGAATGGGTTATGGATAGAATATTTTGAAGATTTTCATTTACACTCCCAGAGTCTGGAACAAAATAAGCACTTGCAGATCAATAATCTTTTTTCAGCTGTGTGGTAATTTAAGGAAGTATGATTTTATAATTTTCAACAACTTCTATACCCCCCAGCTTTATAACTGCTGTATATGTATTACAATTATATCGCTGGAAATTATGAGTTGGGGATATAACCTCCTTTACATTAATTGTAAATTATTTTAAAGTTTGGTTGCAAAATCTGACAGTGACTGCATTGTATATAGTTTGGTTATGAAATAAAATAATTCCAGGTGTATTTTCATCCTGTCTGATCAAACTTGTACATTTCATTTAATTTAGTTATTACCAAGGTCAACTCACCAGGGATTTCTTCAGGGGTATTGGGGTCTGTCTATGTTTATGTGCTCAAAGACATACAGTACTCAGGGAAAATGAATAAATTAAATGCAGGACTAATGGAAGGAGATTTTTTTTGAGTACCTAGCCTTAATCCAACATGGTAAAATGTCAGACACTTATATACAGCTGTATTTACAGATACTGGACTTCTTTTCTGTTTTATTTCTCATGGTAGTTAGTTTGGAGAAGATATATGATACACCTTATAGCATGGTTCTCTTACTTACTTTCATGAAGGATAATAGCTATGCCATCACCCACTACAGCGATAAAAATGTTTTTTTTTTCTGATACCTTTATATGCAGATGATACCACAATGACCTTGTACAGCATATTGCCCTTCACTTTTCTTTGTTTCTTCCCAGATCAGTGAAATAATACCACTGACATGTCATTACACTGGTAGTTTCCATGTCATCCTATTTTTGTCATCCATGTAATGTTTGTGAAGTCATTGCCAAATGGGACTATAACACAATATATCCTTGGATATCATGTTTCATTATGCATCTGTCTTTTTGGCTGTCCACTGCTTGTTCCACTTTGAAATACTATCATTACAATGCTTTTTTTTCAGTTACTCTTCATTAAATGCAGTTGATCTTTTCTGAAATAATTTGTCCTTTGTACTGACTAAGTACAGCAAACATATGAGGTTTGGAACAGACCATTTTGTCCTGGGACATCTTCAAATGGGGTCAGTTACATAGACTAGCAGGAATTAAGAGAATAAGGGGAGGATAGGGTTAAATGGGATGGAGGGATGTTTAGGAGGAAATGAGGTAAGAGTAAGGAGGGGCTTAGAGGGTTTTGTCAAGTGTAGCTGAGGTAGGAGTCACATTTTGGTGTGAACTTGCTACACTCCCGCCCTCCCGCTTTTTTATTAGTGGGAATTGTGGTTGTTTCAGTTTGGGAAGGTGGAGAAGTGGGGCAGGCTTGCCCTCCTCTGTTCCCCCTTTGGTGATGGATGTGCAATTCAATAAGTTTGGAAGGAAAGTAATCAGTTGCTCTGTTGGATAAGTTAATAAGCAAGCTGAGCTGCTTATATGGATGGTGGTGTAATTCAATAAATTGAAGGTGAGCAGGGTAACACTGCCTTGTTAGTGCAAAGATAAGTGAGCAAGTGGAGGATGCTGCTTATCAAGGGTGAGTGGTTGCACTGCCCTTATGGTTATTGTATGTTTCCTTTCATGGATGTTATTATCACTGGTGTCATGTTTTTGGTTGACATTATAACTATTTGTTAACAATCATATTTATGGAAGTTTAATAAAGGTTGTCAAATGTCATTCGGTGTTGTGTGTTTATTGAAGTGGACTAGGACAAACTGCCTTTGCTGGCATATGAGTAGTACTGCCTTGCTAGCCTAGCTCTGACAGTCTACTAAAGCTCAGAGATCCTCCCCCTTCCTACCTGCCTATCTGTCTATGATTGTGATGGACCAATCACCCGAGATTACAAGAACTGCCTTTCACACCACAGACATGGCACTTTCAGGTTTCAGGGGTCCAGAAGGAAGAGAAGATGAAAATGCAAGCTTGTGAACACCTACATTTCCACTTCCCATGCACATAACAAAAATCACCACTGAACATAATTCAGTGGCACCTCCAACACCAATCTATGAACATCCAAAAAGAGGGGGATGTTGGGGGTGTACTGTCAGTAACGCAGCGTGTCCTATGAATATCTACTGTTACAGATAAGTAGAACTAGCAAACTTGTACTATGTGCAACAAACACACTGCCTTACTGGCATATGGTTATATTCCCAGAGGCTACCCAACCTTGGAGGAGGTAGGATAAGGGCACAGGAACCCCTGGAGTGAAGTCCTAGTTAAGCCTGCTCTGGATTTAGAAAAGGCTTTCAGCTTGCAGTCTTCAGGAAAGGTATGGACAGAGGACCAAGTTGCCACCTCTAGAATACTTCTAGAGTCCACTCCTTACCAATAAGCCGCTGAAGAGGAAAAGGCTATGGTGAAATGTGCCTTTACCTCCTCTGATTCTTCTTGCCATGGTGGGTGCAACAAAAAAGAACACCACAGGGCATCCAACTTGCAGTCGTTTGCTTAGAGACAAGTTAACCCTTCTTTGCCCTTGAGTATGAAATGAAAAGCCTTTCAGCCTTCCTGAAAGGTTTTGTTCTATCAAAGTAATACCTGAACATATCCAAGGTATGAGGTATCCTCTCTCCCTGATTCTTAGATTCTGGGAAGAACACAGGGCGGTTAATGGAATGATTGGGTGTGAATTCTGAAACCTCTTTTGGCATGAAAGAGTTTAGCGCATAACGCAACTCTATCTCTGTGTAAAATCAGGTAAGCTTGTCCCACCATGAGACCTTGCAGCTTAAAGACTCACCTTACAGATGCCAGAACAATAAGTAAAATGTTTTTTTTTACATTAAGAACTTTAGATCAGTCTGATTGGCAGGTTTAAAAGGTGGCAAAGTCAATTTTTCCAGAACATAGTTGAGATCCCTCGTAGGTGGAATTCCCTTGTGAGGGAGTCTCATATACATTATTCTTTTAATGAACTGCTTTACCAGAAAAGAAGAAAGAGGGGGATCCATTGTCAGGCAAGCAGAGATGCTGATACATAAGTCTTAATGGGTGATTACAATAAGCCATCTTGAAGTAGCTCGCATAAATATTTCAAGATAAGAGGGATGTTAACCTCATGGGGACCCTATATTCCCATTTAGGCACCATTTAGAAAGCATCATCAATTTGTAATCATGATTTCCTATTAGCAGGTTTTCTGGCCTCCTTTAACACCTGCTGCATATCCTCATAAAACTAGTGCCTGAACAGAGTCAAGATTGAATCATCCAGGCTGTCAGTTGATGTTACATGAAATTGGGGTGCATCTTTCACCCCTGATACTGCTTCTGTGGTAATTGCCCTTGGAGAAGGGAGGACCATGATTAACACTTAGATCTTTGGCATTTCCTTCTAAATCTTGAGAATAAGAGGAAAGGGTGGACATGCATGCAATATATTCCTGTCCAAGGAAACAAGAATGCATCTGTTCTCCAAGCATGGCTGCAAGGATATCTGGAACAGATTTTCTCCAGCTCTCTGTTTTGAAAGGAGGTGAACAGATCTATTTGAGGCATTCCACATATCTGGACAAGATCCTAGAAAACCACTGCCTTGAGCTGCCACTTCTGCTGGTCTGCCTAGGGTCTGATTATTCTGACTGCAATGACGTTTTGCTTTGATGAAATATGTGATGTCTGAAGAGTCAAAGAAGGCTAAAGAGCAAGCTCCCAGGCCATCATTGCCAACCAACAGAGGAGGTATGTCCTTGCAACCCCTTTTTTGTTGAGGTACTATTTCAGTGTGGTGTTTTCAGTAACCACCAGAAGAGGACCAGGAGTTCATAGTTGGAGAATGACATTCAAGGTTTGTATTACTGCCAATATTTCCTTAATAGTGATATGCTAACATGCTTCCTTGGGCCTCCAAGTGGCCTACATGTGTACTCCCATTGACATAGCTCCCTAAGAAAAGTCAGATGAATCTGTCTGGTTAGATTACTTGAGAACAAACTGAAAGAAGGGAAGACCTGTACTGATACTCAGCTGTGCTCTCCACCATTGTAACTCTCAGCTGATGAAGGACAGCAGTAGTAACTGAGATTCCTTAGAATGTAGGTGCTGGGTCCAACAATTCTGGGCATACCAGCAAATTGTTCAGATGGGAGGATGGGCCAGTGGTATCATGAGAATCATGGATGTTGTAAGTCCTAGAATTTTTAGGAATTCTCTTGCTGATGCAAAGTTCCTACTGGAGAATTCCTGAAACACCATCTAGTAAGAAAGGGCCTTCTGTGGCTATTCTTTTGATTGAGTTGATTAAGCACCCTAGAAAGACAAGTTTTTGTGAGGATTTTAGGCACACCTTCTGAATGTACAACTTGAACCCTAACTGGGAGAGTAAGGTCGAGACCTTTTCTACAGATTGCAAACACCTGGATACAGACTCTACACAGATCAGCATGTTGTCCACGTAAGGAAAGATGTGAATGCTAAGAGTCCAGCAGGGAACCACTATCAGAGCAAGGCATTTGGAAAACACTTGTAGCACAGTCAATAGCCCAATGGGTAATGCAGAAAACTGATAGTGAGAATCAGACACAACAAATCTCAGATATTTCCTGAAGTGATGAGTAATGGAGATATAGGGATATGCATCCTTCAAATTCAGGGTCACTATGAAGCAGTGGTTCAGCAAAAGAGGAAGCACTGTTTGCAAGGTGAGCATCTTGAACTTAAGACCTTGATAAAGGTATCCAGAAAGGATACAGGGAATTGTTATGACTAGGCTTGTATATGCCCTAGGGCCAATAGCCTAGTACCAGCCTATGAACCTATGAACCTATAGGTCCAATACTGATCCCCATGACAGCTCTATTTTTAGGAAGCAGGACATTTCTGGAGTAGAAGCATTTCATCCATTCCATAGGCAGGACTGGTTCGATGACCATTGAGTCCAGCATCTTGCAGAGTAATGGATGAATAACAAACTCTGGTTTAGTGGGTATGGGCACATCTACTTGAACTGAAGCAGATGTTCCTTCCACTGCCACCTGTAACTTCTGCTAACAGAAACTACTGATAGCCCGGCCACCTTGTTGAGAGCTAACATTTGAGATGGGGCACCCACAAACTGAGATTGGAAAAATGGGTGCCACACTGCGGCATAGTCATAGGTTAGAAGATAGGTTATCCTTTTTGGGAAAGGGACCCTTTTTGTTATGTTTGGTGGCAATTTCATCCTGCCATACTCCTATGCCAGTAAGTCATTGTGTTTTATGACCATCTACTGTTACAAGTAAGTAGGACTTATGCAACTGTAATTTGCCACTGCTAGTAATTTTTTATTATCCCAGGGTAGTATCTGCAGATCTTATTGAGGAATACGATCACAGAGATGCTAACTTGATTGCAGAGTCAACATCTTTTTCATGTAAAGTAAAGGATGCTAGGCGGTTGGAGCAATATGTTGAAGGCAGAAAGGCGAATGAGCTCTTACTAGCTTTGCTTACATAAATATGTCTTTTTTTGGGGCTGTCTGTATATATATATATATATATATATATATATATATATATATATATATGTGTGTGTATATATATAAATATATATATATATATATATATATATGTGTGTGTGTGTGTGTGTGTGTGTGTGTATATATATATCTATATATATATATTATTTTTTTATATATATATGTATATATATATATATATATATATATATATATATATATATATATATATATATATATATATATATATATATATATATATATATATATATAGATATACTCACATGTGCACACATGCATGCACACACAGACATGCACACATTTTAACATAGTAAGTGTTTCAAGTTGTGTAAAGTGCTCATATGCTGTGAGTTTTGGTAGTAGAAACTTTCAATACTCAGCCGTGCTGTATCTATAGCTGGTAATATGGTAAGGGAAATATTCTAACAAGTAGGCAAATGTAAAACACTTAATGAGGCAGTATTAAAAGAAGGCCTGCAGCTTATGTGGTTGAAACATTTGTCTCTCTTGAAGAGGGATTTGCAAGTCCAAGAATGGAGACTCTTTTGGATATCATTGTCAGCAAAAGTTGTAGAATTACCTGTGGAGTGTCTCAAGATATGGATTTATCTGTGGCCAGCCAGCTTACTTGTGGAGTTATAAAAGCTCTTGATTTACTAGTGACCTACCAGTTTAACTGTAGATTTACTAGGAGTCTCAGTTGTGGAGGTTACAGACAACTTATTCTGAGTTGCAATACCAAGAAAAGCAACCAAATGGACTGTTGGATTTCTGAGAATCATTAACAGATTAAGCTAATCTGTAAGTGACCTAAACAGTATCCACAGGCTTTCACTGTAAATAAACTGTACTTCATGCTTGTAGTCTAAATAAACTAAAATGAAATCATTATGAATAAAGAGTCTTCCATGTAGTGGGATATATACAGCTTCTATATTTCAGCATTAGGAAACTTTCAGTTTGTTGATTTTTATTTTTTGTCTTCCCTTTTCTTTGCTTCATACGTACTTGTACCCAACCCATAACCTTGTCTATCATCAAGTCTCCCAGCCCCTACTTTTTTTCATCCCTTGGACTAACATTGAATCCAAGCCGGGGCTGGATTGAAACATAAGACTGTCTGTGTTGGGGGGGGGGGGTCACACTGGTAACTGCTGTGAGGAGAAGGGATTTTTATGTATGATCCACTGTCTTGTCGCTCTCCCTCTCCTCTATGCTCATCCCAGAAACAGTTCAAGGGCTACTGCCCTCTTAATGGACCATGCCTTCCCTCAGGGAGTGCCAAGATGAGAATTCTTCCCCACAGATAGGCATGCCCCCCCCCCCCCCATAACACTCTGGACATACTGACCCTGATAATCGAACCTGGGCTGCCTTATATAAATTGTATTTCTTACCACTGTTTTTCACTGTTTATAAGGTATAGCTTATAGACAAGAAGATTTACTTTGATTTATATTTTGTTGTTTTACATTTAATTTTCACTGTTTGTTGTTAGAAAGGGATAGGTCATAGACAGGCAAAATGTAGGCATCCTAAGGGATGTAGTCCACTATAAAGTCACACAGACTGCAGAGAAGACAATCCAGGGCTTATCTAAGCAATACTGTCTTGGTTTGTGATTTATTGTTCTTTACTGTTAAAAAGAGGTGGAAATGAGGGCAATAGAAAGAAATTTCAGCTTCTGTTTGACTTTCAAAACTTGTACAGCCAAAGCAACAAGTTTACTACACTTATTAGTATTTAGTTGCATACTGGTTGTGTGATTTTCACCACAGAAGTTGATTTAAGTTCTCATTGAATTCTGTGGTTACTGATTTTGATTATTCTTTTCTTTTAAATTTTTTATTCATTTAAAGCTGAATATGGATTTCTGAAATTAGTATGCCATTAATGATTTGCTAAAGCATAAATATCTTGTACAATGTAATAAATGCTATGCATATTTAAAGGTAACACCTGATAACACTGGTGATCTGTGTTCCTCATGTAAAAAGTTGGATGATTTGCTTACCATTATTAGACGTAAATCTAGACTTACTGATAACAATCAAAGTTGTTTGATTGCCAAGTCTTGGAGAACTGTTGTTACATATATTATTGACAGCACTAATGAGGCAAATAATGTTAGACAGTGCAAATTGAGCACATTTAGAAAAAGATGTGTCTATTGTCTATAAAGATCACTCAACCCCTGTGAAACAAGACAATGCTCCTGACAACTTTGGAATTCTGGACACAAGGTTTCAGCAATCTGAGAATTCAGAGTTTCTATAAGGAAATAAAAAAATAAAGGAAGAAGTTCACAGCAAATAACAAGGAAGAAAAAAATAAGTCTGTAAAGTAAATATATTGCACACCAAAAAGAACACTGCATTGTTATGTAACACACAGATTTCAGGGAATGACAGCAATTTTCTATCAGAAAACCTTCAAGCTATAGAAAAAGGCAATATTTTTCCAAAAGGGAAGGTAGAAGAAAAGAGGCAAGGGACAGGTGAAAAGGAAGAAATCAAAACTGAACATGGAAGGATTGAAGAACATTACTGGAAGATAAAAAATGTAAGAAAGAAAGATGCTGGCAACTGAGAAAAACAGACGCTGACAGAATGGCTCAAGCTGTGGATGTAGAAAGACAGCTGGATGAGAACTGTATGCTTATAAATGTAATACTCAGTGAAAACATTGGGATTAATAAGACTAATGGTGATGAAGATCATTCCTTTGTAACAACTGATGTAGCAGATATTATTGTATTAGAAGTTGAAGATTCTTCAGATCTGATCAGAAAAGATATTCTTGTAACTGGAGATTCAATTATTAGAGGAACTGATACTTAATATTTGCAGAGAAGATGATGGACTTTGAATAGTGTTATACTTGCCAGGAGCCAAAATATTGGATGTGACACAAGCTTTAGAATGCTTTAATGTAAGGAAGTATGGATCTGTTTTTATTCATGTCAGTACAAATGATCTTATCTGCAAAGACTCTCTGACTGTTATTAGAGAACTTGCAGCCCTCTTAGATTGTATATCTTGTACTGGCATTAGGACATATTTTTTACAAATCACATATGGAAAGGAGAATCAGGTCACTGTGAATGAAAAGATTTTTTGGGTAAATACCAACATGAAAAAATGTCCCATTTAAAAAAAATAGAAATGTGTAGAGCATTCAAGCCTAATTTTGGGCACGTGTTCAGACAGGATTTCATGCATTTGTCAAGATAAGGGAAGAGAATTTTTGCAGCAGATGGTTTGCAATATTTGACAAAAGAAGACAGTTTTTTTTTGCCAACTTGAAAATTTAGCAGTTCACAGTTAGCAACATTTGATGCATCTTTGATGATTGTTAATGGTAGGAGCATTAACAATACATTTTTTTAACTAGACAATTTGTGACATCCCCACAATACTGATGTTCTTATTGTTTATAAAACATGGTTAAAGAACAATGACTGGAAATCAGTTCTGTCAGAGTATAAATATTTTTATTGCAACAGACATTCTAGCAGAAATCAGGTGGAGGCATTATGATACTAATTAAAGATAGTTATGAGACCTGTGATTATTACATATTTGGAGAGAACACCAATACTATAGATTGTGTAACTGTGACAATAAAGACAACCTCTGGAACATAATAAGGATTGTTGGAGTGTACAGACCACCAAAGTCAAGTGCTGATGACCTGGAGGAATTCATACATTTCTTGCATGAGACACAGGAGGGGAGCATAAATAGTGACTGGAGACTTACATTTACTAGAAACAGATTGAAATAATATTGATTCAACAACACTAGTAAGGAAGTTATTCACAAAGAATGTTCTGGAACAGCAATTGTAAAAACAAAAAAAGCTACCGGGAAAGGAACATACTAGTCGTTGTTTGTGTTTCTAAATAAATTACTGTTACTTCATGTCATGTTTTACCACTGTTGATGCGCAGTGATCATGGGGTTATATAGGTTGGTTTATTGCTAGATAATTCTGCCAAATTGAAATCTAAACCAATGCACAGAAGATTAATTACAGATTATATAGAAGCAAAACAGTTACTATATAAAACTAATTGGAGTGACATGTTCACTGGAAAAATTGCAGAAGGTATTTAGAAAGTTTTGAAAGAGAAATTGTTTGAGTGAAAAAAACAAACAAAAAATGTTTAACATCAGGATCTAGGCATGCAACGTCAGGGGGATATATTTCCATAAAATCAAGATACCTGATTAAGGTGTGAGACAAAAAATATAAGAAATTGGGGCAGAGCCTAGATGGCCAACTGAGAGCAGTGAATTTTGAGAGCTCCATAAACTAGTACAATAATATAGGAAAATGTTATTATTTTCAAGTTTAAACATCAGAACTGTATAGATAAACTACTAAGCTACATACATATCAATTTTGGTGGAGATATACAAACATTTTCTTGTCAAGTAACTTGGAGATATATTGAGTCACTGAATATGAACAACTCAAGGGATTCTCATCCAGATGCTACATTGAAAAAAGAACTGCAATTGATGACATCTACCTTACAGGGACTATTTTTGAAGATGGATGGCTTTAAAAATGACTTAGAAAACCTCTAATTAAATTCTCAAAAACAGACTGATACTCTTAAGGAACTATTACAGCAACACCATACAAAAATAACAAATATAGAGACTTCTCTAAATGACATTGAAGGGAGACTCAAAGAGGAAGAATTCCAAAAAGAATTTCTGCTTAAACAGAATACATGGCTGCTTAACAAAACAGATGACTTAGAAAACAGGGAAAGGAGAAACCACATAAGGATCTTTGGTCTGCCTGAAAACACTGAAGGAGAAGACATTATTTCATTCTTAACAACCTGGATTCCTGCATTTTTAGACTTGAAAGAGGAACTTTCATTTGGAATTGAAAGGGTGCATAGAGCACTGAGGAAACCTACTTCTAACTCAACAAATGCTCCACCTAGATCCATAGTTATAAAATTTCTTTCATTTCTGGACAAGGAACTAATATTAAAATCTACTTGGAGAAAATCACCCTTAAAAGACAATCAAAGCCTGATAAGGTTTGACAATGATTATTCTTCCAGAATACTAGAACAAAGGAAAAAGTCTGGCCAATAATAAAACTGTTGAAACAAAACAACATTAAAGCACCGCTGGGCTTTCCAGCCAAGATAAAAATACTTTTTGCCAATGAGATGAGAACCTTTAATGACTTAGAAGAAGCTACTATATTCATCTAAAACAATAATATAGTGTCTATCCCAGAAGAAATGGAATGGATGGTCTCTACTCTTAAAAGAATAAAAGAAACAAATCCTTGGACTGATGCTAGAAAGAAGAAACAAAAAACTGATTCTAAGATAGCTGCCCCCCCCCAAAAAAAACTCTTACAGCTACATCTATCAAAGTATCAACTGATATGGTACATCACTTGACATCTGTTTTTATTTAAAAAAAGAGGGTTTCTTAAATAACCGATAAACAATAATGATGTATTCAGAATGTTCAGAGTCCAATAATTCTTCACAAACAAAGGTAGGTCAAGATGGGTTACTATTTACATTATATATAAGCCAAACAAAGCAACATATAGTACAAACATAGAAGTTTCTATTCCCCTACTTAAACTCATTGAATGCTTATCTTGTTCATTTTTCATTGACTTCACTTATAATAATTTAAGTAATTAATTAACTAATTCAACAAGGTACCATTCATCAGAGTTCATACACAAATGTAACACATTAACATCATATATAATAGCAGTAACAATAGAGTGTTTTGAAAAAAAAATGCTGTCATGGAGACTAAGGCCTTCTTCAGTTAAAGTATGATTGTGAAATGTCATGTATATCCTGGTTAAATAATAGTAACAAGCTCTTAGAACAAATGTCATCATTATTCTGTCTAAATATAGTTAATATCAATTATGGCAGGTATCACAACTAGGAGCGCTGTTTGATCAATCCTGATATGGTGTGCGTGGATGCAGCCATATCTGGCAGCTAGTACAAATGTCATTATTATTCTGTCTAAACATAGTTAATATCAATTATGGCAGGTATCATAGCTTTGAGAGCTGTTTGATTAAGCCTGACATGGTGTGTGTGGATGCAGCTGTGTCTGGCAGCTGTTGTATGTTGCTGTTTTCATCTCTGGGAAGCTGTGGGTTGTTGCTTGTGATCAAAGTTTACTGATGCTTGTCTATTAGGAAGAGACATTTGGTGTTTTAGCCTGGATCCAGGGGAAGGGGTGGATAAAACTATCATTTGGGATATTTTGGCAGAGAATAGTTTCTTTATACATCTGTTGAGTGACAGGTGGGAAGACTGGAAGTTGGAAGAATGTGTTATCTCTTGGTGTGGCAGCTTGTTGGGAGGATTTTTTTTTAAATCTGTTTGCTCTCTATTCTTTTCCTGGCTGCTGCCTCACTGAAAGGGAAGGAATTTAGGCTTGAAGTTGCAGTGAAGTGACGCTTTTCTTCAGGTGCATCATGAGCCTCTGGTATGCAGTACACAGACACACTAACAGAAACAGATGCTCCCAGGTTGCTATGGTAATGTTGACAGAGTGACGATAATGCTTAACAGCTCTGAGGAGCCTCCGAGATGATTCCCGGCAATGAAGTTTTGGGTTTAAAAAAATATAATAAAGGAGCTGTTTTAAATCACATGTACACATATCAATGGTCTTCCAACACTTCATTTAGTTCATTAAGTTGATTCTTGATAAAAAAAAAATAATAATAAGCGCAATTTATATTTAAAATGTATTTTGGTCCAAACACATTAAGGACTTACATAGGAGTGGAAGTCTGAGTTACTGTGAAAGACTAAGAGCACTATCCTTTGCAGTGGTCTGGGAGGTGGACTTGCTCGGACTTGTTAGGCATATGGGGATAGCTGATTCTAGGGGTGTTTGGGGTTGCCAGGAAGTGCTAGAGAGTCATCAGATTTCCTTTGTGGAAATATCTGTGGGAATGGAAGATGTGATGAGTGGTTCAATGGCAGAGTGGCCACTGCATGGAACAGGGTGGTAAAATGGAACAGGACAAATATTGGCTTAGATATTTTAAGAACAGCCTGGAAACACACTACATGGACTAGTGAATGGTATTCTGGCAAAACTGGATGGGCATTGTTGCCCATGCTTGAAGTACTGATATGTGTGCATGTAAGGATGGAGATATACTTATAACAAATAAAAAACTAGAAAGGTCTCATAATTTAAAGTCTATGGACTATATAAACATGCTTGGAAGGAGCTAATAATAAGAATAAGGATTACAGTTTGTGGTCTCTCAAATAACTAAGCAACGGCCAATAAAAGAAAAACATACACAATAGTTATGTAATGTTTGAGTTTAGTAAATTTAGACATAAAATATATAATCATCATATAAGATGAAGCAGTCTGCTGAATTTAGATATTAAAGACAGGATTTAATAACATGGACTTGTGTATAATGACACTACTGTCTTAACTTGTCATAAATGACATACATTACATTGAACATCAAGGGGAAGCATGGTGATTTTCTTATATAAGTAAATATGCATAACAAGTCTTGTAATTGCTTTAACTTGAATTGTAGTTTTTGTAACCCATCTTGACCCTATATAATACTTAAGCTGTTACCAAGGTAACTAATGTTTTATACATGACATCAATCTGACAAAGTTGTTCAAGGGAAACAATAGAAGCCTGAACTAGGAATGTCACATAATGTAACAATCATATTCTGAACAAATAGTATTAAATTGACAATAGACACTCAGTTTAATAACATGGGCTTATGTATAATAACACTACTGTTTTAACTTGTCATAAATGACATACACTATATTGAACATCAAGGGGAAGCATGATGATTTTCTCATATAAGTAAATGTGCATAAAAAGTCACATAATTGCTTTAACTTGAATTGTGGTTTTGTAACTCATCTTGACCATACATAATACTTAAGCTGTTACCAAGGTAATTAATGTTTTATACATGACATCAAACTGACAAAGTTGTTCAAGAGAAATAATAGAAGCCTGAACTAGGAATGTCACAGAATGTAACAATCACATTCTGAAGAAATAGTATTAATTTGACAATAATCACTCAATTTAATTTTTGCTGATTATACAAAATAGAATGTTGCCATTTAAATCTAAAAACTTCAGTATATGCCATAAAATGGCAATTTATGAATATGGAAAGGGAACTTGTAATCATTAATCACAATAAGTGACTATGTTGTTTTGAACCTATAATTTTACTCATTTTATAATAACTAAATGACAGATATGAAAAGCATTATGTGTAGGAAATGGGGGAAGAGGGATGCACTGATAATTAAAATGCACTACCTTTCAACAATGTTTACATAAACCAAACTTAATGCTTTAAGTAAGTTGGCAACAGAGTCATTACTTAAATGCTGGCAAATGAAATATAACTTCTGATATATCCAGTAAAATACATTGTATTATAAACATTAGGTATAAATAATATTACCATCTATTTATATTAAGTAATACGTTTTGAAAGACTTCATCAGTAAGGGTGAATATGTTAAATAACTGTGTGCTATAATCTTTCATTGAGGTTTTATATATGACACATCATACTTCACTATGATTGAATTGCTTGTCATCTATCTTTCATGTAAATATTAACTGCTTATACAATAAGTAGACATTTACATTGTATTAGAATTCTGTCTAATCTACAATAGTACTATATCTGTTTAAAATAATATAAATATTGCTTATTCCTATTACAAACATTTTCCATATGATAATTCAATTTATGGAGCTGAGATGTTCTGGCTTGTCAAGGTATGAGTGACAATCTGATGGACTTAGCTTTAGCCATCAGATTAGGAATAATTTTCATTCCATGGCTAATGCAGATCTTAGTTTTGTTAACATTTATTAATTTAAATTTGTTATTTCATAAAAACATTTTTAGTATGCCTGACAAAAACATTACTTTATTGGGAAACACTCAAAGTATAAAATTATAATTTCCTTTAAAAGCTCAAACATATACTTTATAGTTATCAAAGGAAAATGTTTAACAGCCACAATAAAACAAAAAAAAATATCGTCTAAATAACCTAAGATGGATTTAACTTTATTATATTTAAATACTAATGGCTTAAACAATCCTAGCAAGAGATCAAATCTACTGAAATATTTAAAACTGAACCAAGCACACATTGTCTTCCTTCAAGAAACTCATTTCAAAACAAATGACAATTACAAACGGAATCCTAAGGAATATATGATATTGGTGCAATCCACTTATAAGACAAAGACAAAAGGGGTAACAATTTTATTGAAAACAAATGTTATTAACCCAGAAATCATTTATAGGTATGAATATAAAGAAGGCCTTATGGCATTAGTAATAGTTAAATATAATAACAGAATATGGACCCTAGCCAATCTATACTGGTTCCAGGCATGGGAACAGGAACTGTTAAAAAACACTTGGATTTCATTTCCAATAATTATAAAGGCGACTTAATATTAGGAGGAGATTTTAACTGTATATTTGATATTTCTGAAACTACAAATAAAAGACCGCTGCATACATCTGCTGTATCAAAAGCTTTAAACAAGTAGGTAGAATCATTTCATCAGGTAGAT
Organism: Protopterus annectens; assembly: GCF_019279795.1. Taxonomy (NCBI): domain Eukaryota; kingdom Metazoa; phylum Chordata; order Ceratodontiformes; family Protopteridae; genus Protopterus; species Protopterus annectens. The sequence goes on along the minus strand of NC_056731.1, from coordinate 93,803,142 downwards.
ACTTTCAAATTTAAAGAAGATAAATCCTTGTTGTTTTCCCATCAAGATCACAGATTTGGTACCCAACCTAGAATAGATTAAATATTTGCTGCCCATGACTTACACTCTAAAATCATTAATTTCCCAATAACTCCCTGTCCCTTTTCAGACCACAATTCATTGATACTAAAACTTCAAAATGGGTACAAATCATTAATCTTTAACTCCACAATTCAGGCATATATTACTAAAATTAAAAAGTTCAAACCCTGGTTATTACCTGAATTACAGTTCTTCTTAGATATTAATTACACCACAGAAATAAATAAAATAATGATATTGGACTCATTAAAAGCTTACATATATGGTAACTTGGTATAAAAAAAATCAGAAAATGTGATTCTGAATTATTAGATCTACAATCCAAACTTTTGTCAGTAAATGCTGAAAAAAATCAAAATCATTTGGAGATGAAAAAGAAAGTAGAAGTATTAAACAATAAATACATTGAAATTCTAACACATAAAACTAGTTTAGCTTTAGAAAAACTAAAAAATAATACCTTGGCCACTTCTCCCAAATATCTACATAATTTATCCACAAGAATCAAAATACAATCAAAAGCTAATAACATTAAAAGTATCTTCCATGAAAAGAAAGGGAAAATGTCTCAGATATAGGTGACATTCTTAATGCCTATAGAAATCACTATATAGAACATTTCCAAAAAGAAAATATACATATTGATTAATTAAATCTAGATTAAAAATGTTCTAATATAAAAAAACAGAAAAATTAAAAGTAGACCTGCAAGCACCCATATCCTACAAAGAAATTACAGATACAATAAAAGAGGGTAAAAATAACAAAGCTCCAGGTATAGATATCATAATTATGGAAATATATAAACTTTTTCCTTCAAATATACTATCCCTCTTCCATAAAACTCTATTAGAAATTCAGTCACAAGCTTTAATACCACCGTCTTAGAAATATTCCTTAATCACACCAATCCTAAAGGAAAACAAATCCCCAAATCTCTGTACCTCATATAAACCTATATCATTATTAAATAATGACTATAAGATATTTATGACAGTATTAATTAACAGAATGTAAATACTAATATCAAAACAATAAATAATTATCAAACTGGATTTATATATCATAGACACACACATGACAATATTAACAGGATAATTTCTCTTATAGATTATGTTAATAAAGAAAATAAACACTTATAATTGGCTTAGCTGTAGAGAAAGCCTTTGATTCCATAAATAGGGACCATTTCTTCAAAATCCTAATGCTATTTGAATTTCCTGCATCCTTTGTTCATCTCCTAAAGAAGATATATATACAAATAATTTAGCATATGTCAAGTTAGGCCCTTTTACCTCTGAATCTATACATATAACAAAAGGCACTAACCAAGGATGTCCCATGCCACCGATTCTATTTGCTCTGGCTATTGAAATATTGGCAGATTCAATTCATAACAATATAAAAATCAAAGGAATATATGTTTATAAACAATACACTTCTAAAGTAATACTATTTGCTGATGACATATTACTAACATTATCTGATGCAAAAGAGACATTAGAAAAATTAGATATATTAATTGACAAATTTCACATGACTTCAGGACTCAATTTCAATAAATCAAATTTTTTATTTTTAAATAAAAGAAAAAAAACTGCAGACTAAGGGGGATCATATCATAGGGAAACAAGAATCTTCTTTAAAATATCTAGGAATTGAGATATGCAAGGATAGTAATGAATTAGTCTCAAAAAACTACAATGATATCATCTATAAAATTTAAATCTCTGTGGAAAATGGAACAAAATAATATTAACATTAGAAGATAGACTACGGTTAATAAAAATGGTTTTACTGCCCAAGATCCTGTATATAGCCTTGGCAATATGACTGTTACCAGAAAGGAATATACTTAAAGGAATAAATTCATGCCTGATAAAAGTTTTATGGTTTCCCAAAAGAAACAGAATAGCTTTAATACATCATATCAGACCATGGAAACAGGGAGGATTAAACTTTCCTGATATAGAAACATATATAAAAGTATCAATATCTAAAACAATCTCAGACTGGGTAAGACCAAATTACTCTGCAAACTGGAAAAAAATACTAACTGTAATATCAGTAAATTAATTTGATTTACAAAAAATAAATTCAAATAACTGATAAAAACAATTTGCCATGGCACATATTATGCATTAGTATGCAATATAATGTAACTAAACCCACTTAAACATGTATGATTTATTGACATTGACTCATTTAGAAAAATTATAAATGCAAATATAGATTTAAAAATCTGGTATGATCTTTTAACACCATTTATAGTCACAAATAACTTTCCACATAAAATATATAGAGAAATGATTAATTTCTGGAACAGAAAGGATTTGTTTGTTGGCTCCAATGTATCAAAGAACTAAAAGTTTTAGATATGCAAGTAATAAAAACAACATACAAAATTCCACAACAGGACTGGCTAACTTTACAGAATATTCTGTCATATTCGCAAGATTTAAGTAGAATAATTAACAATTCTTCATTAAAAGAAATACCTAAATTTATGAAATACATATATGAAATCATATATAATGACTTTGACATGGGAAACAGTATTTCAACATTTTACAAAATATTGATAAACTAAAAAACAACACCCAAAACGTCATACTGGAAATATATAACAAAAGGACACTCAATACAGTTAACTGAAGATATTAAAACAAATATCATATTATCAATAAAATATACATCCTTTACACAATACTGGAAAGTTTTAATTGGAAATGCTTGCACAGAGCATTCTTAACCCCAGACAGAATCAGTAAAATTAGTTCTTCCATAAAAGGAATATGTTGGAAATGAGAGCAAGTGCACAATGCATTTTGGATGCACATTTTCTTCAATTGCGTTAAAATTAAGCCATTTTGGAATGGTATTAATAGCTTTCTACAAGCTTTATTTAATGAATCATTTTATTTAACGAAATCTCTTGTATTATTAAATGCGAATGAAGGTCCTCATTTGAATAGGTCAAACATGTATCTAGTATGGACTATACTTGCAATTTCAAGGAAGTGTATAACAAGAAGACGGAATACAAACACAATACCAAATTTGGAAGTCTTCTACAGCCTACTGAAGACAACTGCATTATTGGAAATTAAAATTAAAGAACTAAGAATTTATCCAAAGCCATTTATCAACAACCCTTGGAGAAAAGTCTTATCATTGATTGATATTATACAATAATTAATCAGACACTCTGAAAATGGATTGGACATACTTTTAAAGTAACTGTATACATTAAGATCTGTTATAGTGTCAGGCTAATGTAAATAGTGTACATAGTTATTTAAGATGTTATGTGTAAATACTATGGAATTCATTCAAATGTACTTGAAAAATAAAAAAAATTGAGAAAAATACAAGAAATGGAAAAAAAGTTGAACTACAACTTTGAAAAGTGAAATAAACAAACTGGACAAACAAATTAAGCATAGTATGAGACAAGATCAAGAAAAATTTGAAGAAAATTTATATAAAGCTGTTGAGCATAATAGGAAACTATTTTATAGATACATAACATGTAGAAGGAATAAAGACATACAAACTGATACATTGTGTAAGGATTCTAAAATGTATTATCAGACACAACAGATTCTAGATATATATATATATATATATATATATATATATATATATATATATATATATATATATATATATATATATATATATATATACAAAATCTTATGCAAATTAGCTTGGCTCCACAAATGGAGTGATAAGTTGTTCTAGTGACATCCAGGTAACCTCTGTTACTGGAAACAAATTTGATTATATTGAAAAAGAACTATACAAAGTGGATCTAAACAAAGCACTGGGAGAAGACAGAATTAGGAATAATGACCTGAGAACACTTCAGCAAGAACTTAAAGTATCATCATATCTATTATTTACTAGGTCATATAAATATGAGGAGATTCTTTAAGATTGAAGATATGCACTTATTAAACCTGTCTTTAATCAAAAGGGGAGTAGGACAAACCCAGAGTATAGACCCTCAAGTCTACTTTAATATTGGGGAAAAATAATGGAAAAGATAATATTGGATACGTTATTGCTAGAATTGGAAAGGATGGAACTTGAAGCCGTATATCAGCATGCATATGTTGAAAATAAATATATTACCACCTGCAACATGATGTTTTAAAACAATATAAAACATCCATGAAGGAAACTTGTGCTGTGGTGTAATTTAAGAAGATTTAACTTTAGCATTTGACAGGGTCATAAATGAAACACTGATCAATAAAATTAAAATAACTAGGCATTTATTTACTCCTGATAACATGGATAGCTGCATGGCTTACAGGACATGGCAAGTTTCATACAATTGGACATTGAAATCAGGCTGTGCCAGAGGGCTCTGTCCTAGGGCTTTTCTTGTTTAGATTGCATCTTTCAGACTTGTATTTTTCATCTGAGGTATTCTACAGTCTGTATGCAGATTACCTAAAATTGGGTAAAGCAATTATATGTGTTACAGATAGGGTATGCCTGCAAAAGAACTTGACTAGTTTGACCATTTGGATATGGGAGAATAAAATGCTGATAAATACATCAAAAACTAAGCATATGAGATTTGGGAGACATAAATTGAAAGGTTAAAAGTTAATAGAGCACTCAGTGACGAAACTGTGTTGATAGCATTTAACAGTTGTGCAATGCATGATTAGTAACAGTGATATTTACAAAACTGAATAATATCCACAAGATGAGTGCTAGAGCTATAGCATTTATTAAAATAAGAGTGGAAGGTAAAGGTTATATGTTAGCTGGATGAGTAAGATAGGTGCATCTTATGGAGAAATATATTTGATTTATAATGTTTGAAGCAATGCCAATTTAATGCAACTGTATTCTGGGCATGTATTATATTGAACCACCATGGAAGGAAACCTTTAATATTTACTCTTTACCAAAAAAAATATAATGCATGTTGTCAGATGCATACATTAAATGACAGCAAAAGTCAGCTGTTTTTGCATTAATTTAAGAGACAATATCTTAGGTCCTCTTTAATAATTCAAAGTAAAGCTTTCAGAGAATTATACCTAGTGTCTCAGATGTGCAGTGCTCCTAACATCTCTGGATAAGGACATGCATGCATCACAATGGATTGGATGGCTCATTATATTCTTTACAGTAAAACAATATTTGTTAGCAGAATCTTTCCAGTAAAAAAAGAGGCATCTTTATATAGAAATTGTTATTATGTTTATTTTGGATAAAAACAACTCAGCACATATATGATCTGAACATATGCTGCATTATTTATCCTAAAAACAAGCCATATATCCACCTCATTCAGAAACTAAATATAATGCAATTTCATAGACTATGACAGTTAAGTGAGTCAATCCAACAGCTAGAACCTGTGTAGAGGAAAGAATCTCTTAATCACCTCTTGACAGCTCTTAGTGAATGTTTTGCTGCCTTATATTTTGACCTTCTGGTGATATTACACCCAGGATTCAACTCTACCTATAAAGTCTTAGACATTCATGGGTTCATAAGTTCATAAGCAGTGTTACAGTATTCAGATGAAAAAAAAATCAAGGTACACTGATTCCATGAAATAAGGATTGTAAACCCCATCATCAACCCATTTGTCAAAACCCAATTTAAATGTGTTTCCAAAGATCTGATTTTAGTTGGTATCCAGTTCCAATGAGATTGTAGTTTTAAGGTAATAAATGATTGCTTCAGTCTGGTGTTAAATTAAGCCATATGCAATTTTCAGTTATTATTCCATAATGAAACTTTACATTGATGTGAATCAATATTCATGCATAATTGGAAATATGGATCATGAAATATCCCGAGAGCAAGTATTAGTTTGCTTCTTATATACAGGTAATGTAAAATATATAATTCTTAAAACTTACATTGCATATCATAACTCACATGTTTTGTAAGACTTATTGTTTTAGTAAATCTTCTTTGCACAGTTTCAATACTTTTAAATGGCTCTTATAAAGACAGAATGCATAATTCTACTCTAAAGTTGGTCTAATATAAGTGGTATAAAAAACATTAAATATATGCTCCTAGCTGACGCATGGTTTTAGATCTTATACCATCCACATGTTTTCTGAAGAAGATATTTTTAGTTATCAAGATGCCTAAGTCCTTGAAAACATCAATCACATTTAATATTGCTGCTGAAAGATAAATTAGTTATTAAATTTTGGGTTTACCAAAGTACATCACTGCACACTTTTCTGTACTAAATTCTAGGCTGATGTTGTCAGCTCACTTACTTCCAACAAATAATTATTGATAATGTATGCATCATTATCATTATTAAACATAAATACAACATTTAAGTCATCAGCATACTTAGTAAGTCAACAGTGCTCATTTTGGAAGATAATGCAATATTAAACAAAACTAGTCCCAGAACAGATCCCTGATGGACACTGATTCTTACTGGAAGTAACTAGGAATTAGTACCAAGAATGATCACTGATTGCATTCTTCTCATCAACCAAGACATTATTCATCTTATAATGCATGGATCAATATCTGTATTAACCATTCCTATGTGTTTAATTGAATGAGGTAGAGAGTCAAGTGGCTTGGTCATATCCAAATATACAACTCCTGATGTTATAACATTATCTAAAGTCAAAGAACTCTGTTCATAAAACTCATTAAGACTGTCCATTTTAGATTTCTCTTTATGAAAACTATGTTGATAAATGTCTAATAATTCTAAATCATTATTCGTGTCAATAAGATCAATAATACATCTTTCAAAACATTTACCAATAACAGTGGCTAAAGAGATAAAATGATAGTTTGAGATTTCTTTTTTGTTTCACCTTTTTATGAACTGGTGCAACATATGAAACTTTGAGAATATTGGGAACAAACCCTATTTGTAAACATTTATTAAATATTAAGGTTAATATTGGGGTGATGATATCACTGACACTGTGTAATAAATTGTTTCAGGTTCCATGTAAGTTTATTTTTTTTTATACTTGACAAAACTTTTCAAATGGTGTCAAGACTAATAATCTGACAAGGAATATTTTGCTTAATATTTATTTGGTCACCTTCATATACTTAATTTGTCTTACCTTTAGAAGTATGTATAAAATAATTGTTAAATTCATTATCAATGGACAGGGGATCATTAATCACAACATTGTTCACCTTACCTGAACTAATAATGCTTTTTTTTCTGAGTATTTCTGTTAATGCACCTTATAATATTTCTTCATATTTGATTTGTCCTTATCTAAGTTTTCCTCACAAATGGAAAACATTCCACAATTTTAACTTTCAAATGTTTACTGATCTTGTTTAGCCTTTTTATTAACTTTATAGGATGTTCTTAAAATGTTATTTTTTATTATAAACTCTTCACTTCATTAGACCACCAAAAGGGTAAAGTTTTCCTACTCATATTAGCTTACTATTTTGAATAGCTTCAAGACTTTACATAAAAAAAAATTTCAATGTAAGGTATCTACATTTTCTGGCTTGTCTGAGACATTCTAATAAATAATCAATCTTAATGAGTGTTTCATGAATTAATGTTGTTATAATTATGTCTTTTAGCACACCAATCTAAATAGAAAGTGTGTATTGCCTCAAAAGATACAGAATAATTATCCAAAGACCCCAGTGGAGCTGCTATAGACATGTTATGGATCATACTTGTACAATTTGTACCTACAAGATCAAAAATATTATTTCCATGAGTGTAATCCTAAACCATTTCTTGTAGTCCATGATATATTATGAAGACATTTGTATTATATCATATAATATGAAGACATTCCTTAGAGTACATACTCTTTAAAAAAAATCTAGTTTATATCCAGATAATTAAAATCCCCATTAAAAGAATTTCCCAGTCCCAATAACATATCCAACCTCTTTAAATACTGCCAATGCTTTATACTATCAAGGCTAGGATTATGATAACATAATTCTGAATTAATTACCATTGCAGATATCTTGATGGTCAGCTATTAGACACTAATAATTTATCTATAATTTCCAAGGATGTTGTAACATTTTCATGTAGAATCAAAAGAAAACCACCACCACTAGATTCTTCTCTCATGCACTTGTATTTAACAATGCCTGGAAAACATATCCATATTGCTCCATGACTCAGTAATTGCACATTTTCAATGTTTAACATATTTGATTTCATAGTATTTACTTCCCAAACTTTGTGCATTACAAAAACAATATTTTAAAGAATTATCAGATTTTCTTCTCATAATAGAGTTTTCACAAATTGATTTACCAATAAAAAGGCTTAACTGCCTCAGAAATATTTTGTCAGATACAAATCCAGCTCCATACTTACTTATATTAAAATTATTGTTATTAAACATCCTTTAATCATATACACATGCTTCCCAGTAAGTAATGTCTGACGTTATAAACCAAGCTCAGTTGTCGCAACCAACTGTTAAAGATATGAGCCTTGGTATGTGCATGATCATTGCATCAGGAAGAAGAAATACCATAATTTAAAATCATACCATAAGAATTACTCTCAACTAATTCAGTAAGTGTTAAAACAGCATTTTCATATAGTTTAAGTGCATTGTATACACATCACTTGTTCCCACATGCACAAAATTCTATTATGTTTTGGGTTTACTTTAATTACTCTGGAAATCTGTCATTCATTGGTGAAATTATTATACTTCTTTTGCCTCTACCAGTTCAGGAGATTTGGTAGTGACAACTTTTAAAGGATTGAAAACATTGCAAATACAGAAAAACATGTTTTTTTTTTTTTATTTCTGAAATAATGCCAGTTTGAGTCATATTCCTCTTCCTGAATAAAACTCCAGTTATTACATATTTCAGAAACTAGGTTACAACTTGCCAGACTTTTACACTAAAACGTCAGTATACTGCTAGGTATAAGAGCACTAGTGCAGTGAAAGGAGCACGCCAATTTTCAAATTCCAATTTGTAAATTTATACACAGGTATACTGCATCTGAAATTGTCATTCTACCTTCAAGAATTTACATTTGGATCACAGCTACCATTGAATGATCCATTTTCCTCTTATCAATAAAAGGAGCATTGGAAATTACATAATCTTCCCAGAAAAAGGAATGTATGTTTCCTACAGCAAATATGCACTGTTTATTTATACTGGTATGCCAGTTTGTTTCAAATAAAGTTCTGGACATGCATTCCATTTGAAATCTTGGAGGTATGTTATGTGCTGCTAGTCTGAATATTGTGACACAGATATGATATGACTCACTTGTACTTGCCACCTGTGTAGAGGCACTATCTCAATCATTCTTGATAGTTTTTGGTGGACGTTTCTAGATATTACATAGGGACTCTGGGCATAAGACTGTATTTTACCATAACAAACTTATATGTAGCTCAGGACTGAAGAATGAATGCTATTGGTCAGTAATGGGAGTATTGGTAGTAGCAACTTCCCAGTGATAGAAAATGTTACTTTTATGGAGACATGTATATGATATTTACCTCTTATGTTATGAATTTGCAGTATAGATATGCTCTGGGCATGTTTTTCATTTCCAGTCCTGATCAGAATGCAATATAAACTGTAGGTTTGCAGGCTGACACAGTATATAAGAGACAATATCTCATTCATGGGTTGACAGTTCACAGTTGAACATTAAGGAAATATACTGAGGTCCTCAGATAATCTGCACTTAGGAATGTCTCTGCAATATAAAGGATGTGAATAAGGTATAGTGATGAATTTTTCTTGGATGTTTTCATCTTCCCAGCTCATGAATATTTGAGGTTAATGGCATACCTTTCAACCCTAGGAAAGTTCACTTTTGCAAAATATTTATATGATGCTTTACTACTAAACAGAATGCAAATTCAGTATGAATAGTTTCTGAACATCCATAGAGTTATAAATGTGAGTTCCACATACTGAGAGGAAGCCACACACACTGAATCATTACTAAAATCAAATAAACTGCACCTTGGCAAACGGTAACACTGAAGTGAATCCTAATATGAGTGTGGTGCATATCATGCAATATCTTAATCACTATCTGATAGTTCTTAATGAAAAATTCTGGGAATTAAACTTATGGTACCAGGTTTACATTGCATGTAAGACTTCCATTTTACCTTTAATGATTTTAATGCAGTTGTGTATTGTTTTTAGTATACAATCCAGAAGTAGCTGTTCTTTTAGACTGTGGAAGACTCTTATGTAGAAGGCAACACAGGATTTCAATTTAGGTACTCAGGAGCACTTTGTTTGCTTTAAAAGAGATGACCAGCAGATGTTACTTTTTAAACTACAATGAACAACTAAGTAGACCCATTCCAATTTATATGCAATATGTACAATACTGAACAGCAAAATTACCAATCACTAATGAAATGTTTCAAAATATATTTTTTAATTACAATGGAACATTATCTAAGAGCATTCATCAAAAAACATGTGGGAAACAGATGACTCCACTACAGGGTGGCATTCATATTTATTAGCACTGATATACGATGCAGACTAACTGACAATGCAGTTTTACGTTGGCCTAACCAACAGTTACATAAGAGATTTAAAATAAAGTTCAATCCTCCTAGATACTAGAGTTGCAATTTAAATGTACATAGAGACTCCGTATTGAAATGTTAGCACTCAAAATGCCAAGTGCTGACATGTCAAAAAAGAAAAAAGACCAAAAACACAGGAGAAGAGTGAATCTCAAAGCTTGCTCTAATCCTTAAACATTCATTTTGTGGGGGAGCAAGTCCCCTGCTGCACCTCTCATGTGGAGGGCAAACTCCTCATCTCCCAAACTTATATATACCAACTCTGAGATCACCATACCTTGGAGAAAAGGGAATATTCTGAGAAAAGGCATCTCAGACTTGCTATATACAAGTATAATTATTTGGCCACTCAGTCTCCGCATTTCAGGACTTGTTTTTGTGGGTCCAAACATTTCAAATGGTTACTATGCATAGAAAATGATGCAGAACATTACAAGAATAAAACAAGATTCTGCACAGAAGTAATAAATAATACTTCAATAGCATTAAAATGCTTTCTACATATTGCCAATAGAGGGATTGCCTAGTAAAGGATTACCAAAGTAAACACGATGAATGAAGAAGAGTTAGCAGTACACTCTGCTTGAGATTCTAACCCTCAGAGATAGATGTATAATTGCCCAGGCATTATGGAAGGATCATGCATAAGAAAGGAAAGTGGATAAAATGGAAAACAAAATAAATAAACAGATTATTTAAACCTTGGATAATTTTTCAGATGTTATTAAAAATAGATTTCTTTCTAGACATGTGACCGGGTAGTGGCATCTACCTGGATGCAAAACCACCACCTGCAAAGAGTATCCAATTCTTTTGTTGTTTGCACTCCTTCTGATCACCTGTGTGATTGCCAGAACTTAGTCCATCCATTCCCTATTAAGCACGGGCCAACTGCAGCACAGTTATCATCAACATATCCATCAGGTAATCTTTCTGTTTTCCTTACTGTCCTCAGTATGCCATTCATCTTCCTGACACTAGGGCATATAAGGAGTAGAACATGGGGCCATCATCTAGCAATATGAGTGATATAGTCACTAGGACTCCAGTCTCCAGCAGAGATTTCTAAGTGGGAAATGTGCCCTTTGACACACCCAACAATCTCCTTCCTTGAGGAGGCAAGCAGATAATGCCTTTTCACTCATCTTACCTCTCCCAACCCAGTTTTTTGTTCCTCAAGCTCTTGGTAGGCTATTCAACCTTGAGTCAACGATATTGTAGCTAAGGTGTTATCTCTGTGTGCCATACAACCAGCCCAGAAGCAGTATCCAATAGTTAAATTCAGCTGCTCTTTGACAGAATGTGCTCTGGATATTGTTACTCTAAGGAACTACTCCAAAAATGTAAATCATGCTATAGCTTACAGATCTTACAAGTAAAAATGCACACAGTGATACCACTGACAATTACACATTAAATTGGAATACACAAATAGGCATTTATAGAAATCTGTATGGCAAATGTTGAAAATTATATTGAAAGAGGAGAAAATTAAATGGTATGCCTGCTCTAACAAATGGATTTTGGAGTATACCTCTAAGGAGATGACCTAGAAGACTACACTTACATTGAATTCTTTGCAATATTTACTTACAACATTGCCAAGATATACCAGGTCTATATTAGGGGAACGAAAACCCAACTGAGTGAATGCCAGTTGAGCGACACAGAAAGAGCGAAAACCGCTAATATCGAACCAGAGAAACTAAACAGGTAACACACTTAAACTCTCACTAAGTGTTTATGCAGGGGGCAAGCCCCCCGCTGCACTCCCACACTCCCCCTACTTAAATATACCATCTCTGAGATTGCACTACATTGAAGTAAAGGGATGAATTCCCTATGGCGATCTCCATTCATTCATGAGATATTAACGGTTTTCGCTCTTTCTGTGTCGCTCAACTGGGATTCGCTCAGCAGGTTTTCGTTCTCCTAATGTAGACCCAATATTCCAGGGACAGATAATAATAATAATAATGATAATAATAATAATAATAATGATAATAATAATAATAATAGTAATAATAATGATAATAATAATAATAATAATGATAATAATGATAATAATAATAATAATAATAATAATAATGATAATAATGATATCAAATACATTATTTAAATTGGCCAGTCAAACTGGAAGGGTATTGCACCGTGTAGATGATGCCATCATGGAGAGTGATTCAGATAAAGAAATACATGTAATTGACAGGGGAAATGTACCAGTGCTGGTCTTAAGGTCAAGAAGAAACTAATTTTTGGGGTAATCCAGAAATACATTTTGCAGGGATTTCAACTTGTGTAAATGGAACATCTGCCCATGTAAAACAGACCAGAGCTATCAATCGATTTCTGAAAATGAGAACTAAAGTTGAATCATATAATTCCTAAGGGCAATCAACTTCATAAATTATTATATATTCAGACTGTTATAGATAAAACCAACATATAATAAATTATGGCAGTATCAGTCATGGGATTTGAGCAAAGGCAGACACTGGGCTATATGAAAAGACTTAGAAAAACACTAAAAAGAGTACACATGATGAAGTCACGTCAGCAACCTTAAAACCCCTTACATGGTATAAATACCGAAAATGTTATGGCACTAGTCAAGAAAATCATTGGTAGAATATGTAGGATGATATACGAGTTAATGTGGATTATATCAAAGGGAAATGCACCGTGGTTGTGAGAGAACAATATGACAACAGTTATCTGGCATTGTACATTTTCTGGAACTTGGTTTGGTAAACTGATTATTGGAACCCCCCCCCCCCAAACAGCAGTACCATTACAAAAAAGTGTTGACTTCTTTTCCAGCACATTGACACCCACATTTTGAAGACTCAGGAAGTGTCAGAGCACATTTTTTTAGTAATTTGGTTAATAAGGATGAAGTATATGAATGTTCATGTAGAGATTCACAGTTCAACAAACATAATGATTTTTAGAGGATATGGTATCAAAAAAAAAAAAAAAACACATACCTGCTAAAATATTAAGACAGCCACCTTAACTCTGACCAGTCCCCTTACTACTATACAGACTCTTAGAGCAGTAAAAGAGTGTAGGTGGCTTTTTAAGCAATGCAAAGCTAAAGTAAAACAGAATGAGCAAACCGGACATCTCGTGGGAAAAATCTCACCTGTATTAAAAGTCAAATTACAAAATATAGATTATGCAACCTGCTAAATCCCCCTATTATAAAATGTAAGGAGGAAGCCTCATGCTTTAGGGATTCTATTAAACATTGTTATCTAATGAAAATAAGTTGAAATTAATATTCTAACTGAGGCTAAATTTTTGTGAGAAAATTGCATTTTATTCTTGAGCTAACTAAATCCAAGGCTGTGAGCGTCTCTAGAATGCTCTGTAGAAGGACGTTTTCTTATCTTCCTTTCTTCAATACATCATTTTATTATTTCTGAAGAATGAAGAATAATTGATAATGAATGGAACATATTGTCTTCCTCCACAGGAAAATACTTTCTGTTTAACTTATCTTTTACAAATGACTTTTTATAAATCACAATTGTCTTTCATGCATTAACGACTAAAATGGAAACTCCTCTAACAATGTTCCTCAGCGTAAACTTTACAAAGCCTTATTAGCCAGCATAAAGAAATGAGTCATGGGAATAAAATGAAATTTTCTACACAGAAATAGACTTGATGTAAAAAAGAAAACAAAGTTTTAAATCATTGGTATTAATTTGAAGCTAAAATATTATAGAAAATAATGATCAAGGAAGCAAAATTAGATACTGCAATTTAATAATATCTAGCATTGCAGAAGAGGTTAAGAAAACATAATACTTCTAGCAAGCTTATCACCAAAAGCAATGAATGCCAGTCAAAGACCTTCCAGTAATATCAAACAATCCTACAGGACTTTGCATCTCATGCACTCCGAGCAGCTGTTATCAGTAATTGTTAAATTTATGCCTCACATGGATGAATGCCTGTTCTTGAGTGCAGCATAAAGCATACTACTTATCAGAATATTGTATAATAATTTCATCTGGGGTAATGAATGTGTCTATTTCTTATTGACTACGATGAATGTATGCTATCCTATTAAAGTGGCATTAAAAGTTAAAGTATTTGCAGGACTTAAAACATCTAAAATTCCAGATTAGTTAATAAGTTATCCAGAAGCATGCAACAACCTTATAGAAGCAGAAAATATGAACTGGCTAAGTACTAACACAAAGTGCCCATCAAATTCATGAGCATAAAAATCTGAATATTCAGCAAAAATACTTAAAACATCCATTCTTTCAACACTAAGAAAGTCTGATTCCTGTTTATATGTGAACTGTCAACAGCATGGGTCCAGGGCTTCACACTTCTGCCAGTAATTGAAGCTCCTCTGGAATAAGCCCTCACTCCATGTGAAGCAGAGCTCCTCAATGCCCCTATTCAAATGCAACCTTGACAACTGGATGAGTCACTGTAAATCCTGGGGGTGGCACCTTTCTCCTGGGGCAGTTGGTGCTGATTATAAAATCACTCTGCTAACAATGACCATCTACATATGGTCAATAAGGGTACTCCAGTTTTTACATGGCTAGGCTTGTAAAGGCCCTAGGGTCATTAGTCTAGTAACCTCCTATGAGTCTATGAACCTGTTTAGGGAAAAAAAATGACTAATTCAAAGCTAACCATTTTCCTGACAAAAGTCAGAAATTACCTATTTAGGAAATAAAATGACTAATTAAAAGCTAACCATTTTCCTGACAAAAGTCAGAAATTACACGATGCTCCAAAATACTTATTACAGCTGTTAGCAAGTGCCAACATGGCTGCTGCCCAGTTCTGAGACATAGAAGGATGCAGCCTGATGTTAAGCCAGACAGACTGAGTTTGAGTAGCTGTGCGGGTGTTAGAAGATCCAGGCAGAAAAGAATGGGAATGAACATATATGACTTCTCCATCCTGAAAGAGGTTGTGGTAATTCCAAGCTGGCTAGCACTGCTGCTCTGGTGCAAGAAACAGATACACAATAAGACAGAATACAAAATTAGAGAAGTCATGGGCTCCACGTTCCCATGGCAGTGATAGAATCCCTTGTCAGCATGTGAGGAGGAGCGCACATGCATAAACAAAGGAGCATAGGTAGTCCATGCAGCGATATGGGGGATCACATCAACAATGGGGTTGAGTTAGGGCTAGTAATACTTGCCCTTATTGCCAGGATGCCAACATGGACATAAACAACCCTTTTGGCTAACTGATTGACAGTCATCTTTAGATAGCCCTGACCCCTGCACTGTGCAGTGTACATCCATAGTATAAGAGAATGAATGGTTTGATTCTGAATATGGGTGACATGGGAACAAATAATACAGAAAAAAAATTGAAATTTTGCTAAACTGAATCTAATTCAACAATCTCATAGGTTCATAGGTACTTACTAGGCTATTGATCTGTGAGGATCTTAAGACGCCTAGCCTTAAATTCTCATGATAGTTTTTAGCTCTTATATTTTGCAAAAAATAATCCAGAGATGGGCTTAACAAGGCTATATTTGGACATTTGCATGTTTCTCTTATTCATGAGGGACAAGAGTGATAAGTTGGGGGTACATTTGTGGTTACCCATCCATTCATCCAAATTACATTTGAATAGAGTAAGAGATATACTTTTCTTTATGTGGAATGGAATACCTCCTTTGAAGAGGTATTCTTTGTGATATAAACCTATCTCTCCAACATGTTCTATTTATTTTGGGAAAGATATGGAGATCCCACAAGTGGGTGTTTATGATACCATTGGACTTGTGAATGTGGAAGAGCTGTGAAAGAAGAGGTTCAATTGAAGCTTCATGTGAAGGCAGATGTTGCATCTCAGTTACCTGTATAATACTGAGAAGAGGGACAAGGTTTAGAGCTAGTCTGCAGAGATTTTGCAATCTACACCGTTGACTTTTTATTGAGAAAACATCATTCCAGTTTTGACAAGTGTTGGGACAGGTACATACAGAAAGGGGCATTACACTCAATGATTGGCCTAATGAGTGCCTAGTACAGTGAAGCAATTACATCCCTGGATATACTGTGCAATGAAAAAGGACTTTCTTACAGCAGTATGTAGTTGGTGATCAAAGAATAGTTCATTGTTGACACAAGCTTCCAGATCCATAACTAGGGGATCAATTTTCAGGAGTGTATTGTCAATGTGATAGTTACAAGGGGAGTCATGCTTGCCAAAAGCTATGATTATATACTTCTTGGCATTTAGTTTTAGTCCTTGGTTTTGACAAACACTATTTGTTAGGAACATGCTCTGTTGGAGGATCTTGGTGGCCTCTGAGGAGTTTCTGATACCTCCAACTTTGCAGTCATCTACAAACTTGGTCAGTCACTAACCCTTAATATTAGCTTTGATCTCCAAGAAGTAAATGCCAAAGAGGAGTAGCCCGGGAAACTGTGGATACTGTTAGGGATATGTCTTTTGAAAGAGGTACATACAACTTACCTAACTTTCTGGGTTGCATTCATGAGCAAATTTGATACCCGGTGAGTTACATAGGGATTGACATTTAGCTTGGAGAATTTATCTGTGATACCTGAGTGTGGGATACTGTTGAATGCCTTTGTGAGGTTTAGGTATGTGGTATGTACTGCTTTGCCCTTGTCCATTGCTTCAGTAATTTTTTTACAGAAGTTAACCAGGTTAAGTAGACAGGACCTGCCCTTGATAAATTCAAACTAGGCTGGGTCGAGAGTCTGTAGGTTACCTACATCCTTGTATATTAATTCTATTAGGATCCTTTTCAAAGCCTTACAGATGCTCCTGGTTAGATTTATAGGTCTATAATTGCTTAGGTCTATTGAAGTCCCACCATTGTGCCAAAGAATGACTTTTACTGTCCTCCATTCATCCTCTATGACCTCTAGGTCTGAGTATGTGATATTTATTATTAGTTTTACTATTAGCTTTGCATAGTGCTGAACATCGTTTCTGACATTTGTAACATAACAAAAAAAAAAAAAAAAAAAAAAAAAGCTTTGTTGTTATCATTCCCCTGGGTGGCTATTTCATATCTCATATATGGCATTTGTTGATTTTTATCAGAGTCCACTGCTTTTTTGTTTAGTTTAAGAGGAACATTTTTGGCATCCTGTGATTTTCTTCCTCAGAACTCAAGCAAATGTTTTAAAAACTTTTTCTTAACATCTTGCGATTAAATTTGTAAAAGTGTTTATAAGGAATAAATATTGCCTATCAACTGATTAGACAGTCATCATGCATGTGATGATTCAGCATCTGGTAAGTGACTATCTAATCTAAGGTAGCTATCTGCCTTTAATACAATAGCATCCTGTTTTATTAATAACTGACGATGCTGATACTCTGTAGATACTGAATCCTGAAACTAAGGTCACCCACAATGTGAGTTTTCTGCAGTTGTTATTAACTTCTCGAAATGCAAATGGCAACATCATACTTTATAACATTTAATAGAATGGTTAGCTTTACATTAATAAAACAATCATATCAGTAGTTTAATTGTTATAATACATTCGATTAATAATTAGTTATACATACTGATCGAAAGTTGTTCCAGTTCAGTGAACGTATGAAGTAATTCAAGAGACAAGTTGCTTGTTATACGACTCACCTGTTTGAACTCTATCATATCACTTCTTCAGCTGTATTGATTATATGCAAAAATACATTACATGGAAGAAAACCCCATTCTGAATGCTTATGTGTTTGCTTGGAGGTAATCAGAATTTACACCTTATACTAACAGGTTTTCTATAACCCATAACTCATGGCTAGCTGCAATCTGTTGACTTAAAATTCTATACATTTCCAAAATAGATGGAATGATACACATTGTCTTTACATATATATATATATATATATATATATATATATATATATATACTTATACACACACACACACACACACACACACACACACACACACACACACACACACACACACACACGTATATCTGTATATATAAGCTTGCCAACAGTATTCTCAACTTTTAGAAAAAAAGCTGCCAGTTCTGAAGACCACAACCCCAGGAGTTATGCTCCCTGGAGTTCTTCATGGCTGCTGACTAATTCAAACAAATTGTTAAAGCATATTAGCTAAAAATTAGCTGACCCACTAACTGCATTCAGATGAACAAAGACTCGCGTCTCTAATATTAATCAAAGTTTGGGACATCTTTCTGAAAATCCAGGTTTGATAATAATTAAAAGTAGCCTTTTTCATAAAGTTACAGCACATTTTATAACTCAGGCTATGCAGTGGAAATGCAACAACAGAAGACTGTTCTTGCTACAGGGATCAACCCCTCCCTTAAATTAATTTATTCTGCAGACTGCATGCACAGGGTTATTGATTAATGTGATTGCATTTTTCCATACAATTTTAAACGTAGAGGGACTGACATTTGATGGAGGCCACTCAATAACTCTGTTTTGCAAAGGGGCCATCATGACCAAGCAGAGCTCATTCTTTGAATTTCTGTTCTGTTTTATACAGATAGATAGTAATAAACAATTCCAATAGTACAAAGTAATTTTATTGACAATATTAAATACTGTTTGGTAGATTGGTGTTGTAGTAGCTGGCCCTTAACTCTATCAGTAAGTGTTTAGTAGCAATGGAATAAATATATAAAGACTGATCAGTTAAAAGCAACTTACAGGTCCATTGTTGAATAAATTACACAGTGTCCAATATAACCTTACTCATTGTCATTAATGTATAGCTAAGAAAGGGCTATGCATTCTGAAGTACACATTATTCTTAATAATACAGTATAATGTGAACCACAAACACAATAACATGACCTACATGTCAGAGTAACATGATTTGAAAGAGCATGTGCTAATAATGTAGTCTGCAGCCATAATATTTGAACACTAGATGGCAGTATATCAACATTTTTTTAGTGCAACAGCAATATTCTTGCTGTTCCTACTAGAAATGTATATGTAAGCAACTTCATCATAAGGCACTATATATTGTAATTGTTTTATTAGGTTGCTGCATCTGCTTTACTTCTTCACCTAAAAATTTCATGAAAAGGCTATCTGTTCTTTTTATTTACATCTGAAGTGTTTGAACTTGTCATATGAAGGAATGTGTTTTGTAGGCATAATAATATTTATAAAGCTATAATTAATAAGGTGAATCAAGTTATTTTGGCAATTATTGTGCTAATTAATTACATTTTAAGTGCCTTTATGCATATATAGACTAAATATTATAGAGAAAACAACTATTACATAGAGGATAATAGTAAGTCTTAAAACCCATCCAAAAGATTTTTAGGGGTGCCATCAATTTAGCTTGGAACCCAATGGAGTCTATTCACTTCTTGGGGACAGAGGGGTCTATATTTTTCTTGATGGTCATTTTTACTTTCTTGCAGATGTCAGCTATCAGCAGCTCTTCTCCTTGTTCTCCAGGTCTACCTGACCTGCATTAGCCTCACCTGGACTCAAACCAACCCATGTCCCAGGGTAGTGTGAAGGTCTAAGATGCAGGTGCAGAATCATGCTGTTACAAGGAAATGGCTATTAAATGCCAACCAACAGAAGTACTGTAAGTTCTACCATGGTTATCTTTGGGTGGTACACGCAAGCTTCCACAAGTGTTCAACCTCCTGAACAAGCAGTACACCACTTGCAGTGTGGATCTTACCAGGATGGGTGGGATAGCAATGGCCACTCAGTTCCATCCTCCCCCTCCCATTCCCTTGAGTACCTGTTCTGTTATTCAAATATGGGTCCTTTAGGGAACTGTCAGTGCTTTATTTCCCTGCATCACTGGGCCTGGTATATTCACAATCTACAACAGAAGCAAGGAAATTCTATATATGCTAAATACTTCTTTCAATATATAAATAAATATGAAATGCATTTTTAAGTTTTTGTAGAACAAGATTAAGGTTTTATGATTTTTACCATAAAATTATGCCTCAATTTGTTTAGTTCATTTGCTGTGCAACCCTCCCAAACTATGTAGCATGTCACTGGGTAGTTTATGTAATGACAACCAAAACTGAGAAAAACACACTTTATAATAGCAAAGCTTTCGGATAAAATCCTTTCTCAATACTAATACAAACAAATCTAAAAACCAAATGGTTTAAATACAGGTCAATGAAGTCACATGACCAGCAGTCCAAAAATCATGTGACCACAGTATATAAAACGTAATCATTAAAATTAGAAAGAACATTAGAAAAAACATAACATTATCGCAACCTAGTATGTCGCAATTTAACAAGAACAGGTTTCAGGGTAAATTGCAACATACTAGGTTGCGATAATGTTATGTTTTTTCTAATGTTATTTCTAATTTTAATGATTACGTTTTATATACTGTGGTCACATGATTTTTGGACTGCTGGTCATGTGACTTCATTGACCTGTATTTAAACCATTTGGTTTTTAGATTTGTTTGTATTAGTATTGAGGAAGGATTTTATCCGAAAGCTTTGCTATTATAAAGTGTGTTTTTCTCAGTTTTGGTTGTTATTCATATTTCCTTGCAGCTTGTTTTTTTTAGTTTATGTAATGGCAAGTGTGTACATATTAACTGGTATGGATATAATCTCATTCATTTTGCAAAAATATTTAGTCCACAACCCATGTGACAGATCTAGTTACATTAATATATTCACATAAAGTGAATGTTCTCCAGACCTCAGTGAAAATATTTAGATTTTTAAAAGATGTTTTAAGACATTGCTTCAACAGTCAAGTTCCTTCATAAAACTCACCTGTGACATGTTTAACATCTAAAACTGAATAGAGAAAGGTTCCATTTATCTACTGATTCTTCATATCCTTCATGCAAAGGGCAAAAAATTAAGTACTGCCAAAACAATTTTAAAGGTGTTGTTAGATAAAAGTGGTTCACTAACAATGCCCCCAAAGATCTGACATGGATTACTATGACTATGTGTTAACATTCATTGACATACAGAAATGAGAAAAATAAACAAGATCTACTCTAATAATAAATTAGCTTTAAAAAAGAAGAATGTTTAATGCAGGAGCTTTACTGTGTTTTCCCAGCAAAAGGGTATAATGGTCTTAGGTCTTCCTCTACATCTCAGCTAATGCTAAAGTTATAAACAAATGGACACATTAGATTAACCTTTTTGATATGGAAATTTATCTCACTCGGTAATCTCATCTTCACTAATCCTAGAGTATGATAGGCAGGTATGTGTATCCAATAGTTTAATATCTTCTCTAAATGAAATGAACATTTTAACATGTATGGCTGTGTACAACCACACTTTGTGATGAAACATAACACTTACCACCATGCCAATTACTGTAGATCTCTTGTAATATTTAACTGTAATAGTGGATTATGCTAACTGGAAAATAAGAAGTTGAAAACCAGAATCCTGTGCTTTTTATTCCCACTCTAGGTGATTTGATTGCTGACACTGCAGTGTAGAATTAGTGGGTGCTGCATTGCTGAATGTGTTGTCCTTTGGATAAGACATCTGCTTGAGTTGGTGGTAGCTCAGGTGGACATAAAAGATCCTTAGTCACTTATCAAAAGGAGTGGGAGAAGGTTATTGTGTATGCATACATACAGAACATGCACAAAAATGCAGAAAGACAGAAAAGATATATGCACACTTCCATAAAAGGAGCATAAAACAACAATAATATAAAGAAGATGACAATTAAGCCATGCTTGTAAATATTATTTCCCCATCCTTTTTGTCATAAGCAGTGTTTTAACTTTTTGCATAATAAAATCATAATTCCACAACTTATTATATAACAAGGTGTCACAACAGGCATGCAACAACACCCATAAATCGCTACATATAATTTTATCATATCTATTCTTGTCAAAAAAAGGATATCATAATGACCACAAACTAACAAAGAAAGACTGAGTGCCCACAAACAAAAAAAAACTGTAAACAGAATAAACTTTATCCCAATAAGTAACAACCTGTGGGCAAGATAAAATTGTAAACACCAAGGGTTCTTCAACTTTATGTACATCACATAATCTTTGAGAAAAATAAAATATATTTCATGAAATCTTTAAAAGGCAATTTACCTAACATTACTTGCCAAAGAAAATCATGCAGTTCAAAATCTAAGCAAAGTCACTTCTGTCATTGTCTTTAATACTAAGACAGCTAGGAAGATTTATAGAAACCCACAGGCTTTCAAAAAAATACCCACAATAGAATAATACCATAAATGCCATGAAAGCAGTGTATCCATCCAGTATAATAATTTTGCAGATATTAAATTTATTATCATCTTCTCGCAAAATAAGGTAATTACCTTTTCCTTCTTTAATCATATAAAAAACCTTCCCTCAACTTCAAATATTTATTCTATCATAAACCCCCTAAAACCTGTTTGATGAAAATTAATTTTTGATAAAACATAGTGTAAATGAATGAAAGCTTAATATATCATAGGGTTTAATAAATCCAAGCCACTTTCTTCTACCTGACAATATAAAACATTTTGTCATTTTGGGTTTAGATTATTGTACGAAATAAAATGAAAATATGTTTTCAATAAGCATTTATCATGTAGCTTGGTAATGGGAAAACATTATCATAATAACCTGGTGTTCCTAAAACTACAGATTCAAAACAAGCTTTTTTTAAGATAGCTTACGTACCATCATTTATAAACTTTCAAACATCTATAATCAATACTTTTATTCATTTGTTTATAGAATTCCATAGGCCCACTAAAAGTAATACATAAGATAAGTAATGTTAGACATAGTTACGGGACTAATGACATTAGTATGCTCTTTGCCATAGCCATGACATTTGTCCAGATTAAAAAAAAAAACAAAACAAACAAACCTACATAATTACAAAACTGAGTTAGCTTTTCATATATAAGAAGTATCCAAATGATTTTTTAAGACAATTGTGATATCATCTGTATACTGTAGGCAGATAGGTAGTAAAATCAATTTTGATTTCTGAAGCCTTGCATGAGAATAGAATATTTTACAGTTATCTAATTCAACTGCTATTACCAGTCCAAATAATAAACTACTCAGTGGACAACCTTGTTTTATCCCTCTTTGTATTAAAAGTTGTTTACAATTGTTTACCAAACTATCCAAGAATGGTATAATTCTTGTATGCTGATAAATGCTTTATACAATATTAAAGAATTTCTGACAAACATGGTAACTATATAATATATATTCCATAATGAAAAATGAGAAACTGTATAAATTGCATTTCTAATACCACATACCAATAATACAGTATTTATAAATGCAGAATTTGTAAGAAATACCTTTTCTTACAACCAATAAGAAGTCTTTTATATTCCTCCCTTTAATATCATAGATATCATGATATAATTTAGGAATCAGAGCTTTACTTAATCAATTATTCATACTTTTACAGAAAATGTTATAATCTAAGTTACTCATAGACATTTGTCTCCAATTAAAAATATCACAGCTATCACTTTTTTTTGCAAAATACTATTACATATTTCAAAGCTTAAATATTCCATATGGAGCCATTCATTTAATGTGTTGTTGTTGTTGTTTGTCTTTCGGCTTTTCCTGGATAGGGGTCGCCACAGCGGAACTCCAGTCTGCTAATGATTGGCAGTAGATTTTCACGAATGCCGAGGTACCAGCTTGACGTCCAACCTTCAACGAAGGCATGCCCATTTACGCATGTCTTTCAAACGCCCACCCAACTGCGGGGAGGGCATGCAGACTCCACACAGAAGGCACTCCCCGCACTCCAGCTGAGAATCGAATGGGGAAACCTCTTGCTGTGAAGCAACAATGCTACCGCTGCACCACTGCAGATTATGAAGCCATTCATTTAATATATTAACAAATAAACATATTTAGACATATTCATGTTTGTATAAAAAGGTGTAAGAGAGTCCATCTGGACCAGGTGAAGAGTCTTTAGGGACAGATTGTAAAAATGAGTTTACTTCACCAATGTAATATCATTATCTAAATAACCTTTTTCTTCATCATTTAGAGAAGGAAACTGTCTTAACTATTGACAATCTTGAAAAAGGTTTATGTATGCTTTAAAGATATTTCTCAATAATAATCATGATATTAGATTGCACATCACGTAAAGTAACATACTTACAGTAAAATTATAATTTTTAACTATTTTTACCAAAAAGTATCAAATGTCTTGCTTATTACCTTGTGTTATATCTAAATCCAAAAAGAAAAGTAGAAACGAACCAAGCAGAGACCAAAAAGTTGCACGGACTGTTTAATGTAGTAAGCGCTTTCGGTCGAGGTAATCCCCCAACCTTCATCAGACATACACAAAATAACAACCATGATGCCTTCTTTAAATGTATGGCTTAATGAGATTACATTTTTGTTAATTAAATAATTCATTAATTATGCTTAACCAACCAAACTGTGAATATGCTGTGTGAAATAAATACATACAAGAAGGCTGTAGTTTTTCCCGACGAGACAACAGAATAAATATAAACATTATACATGTAAGTGAATATTTGTATAAGATACATATAAACTATGGTTTAACTATAGATTAATATAAAAATATATAAATATATATATTGGTTCACCATAAAATGACATCACATTAAATTAAAAAGTTAAATTGGTTGAGAATAATAATTATTATTTATCAACCCTACACAATAATATCATGTTTTACTCCAATGTTAAAATTCATTTTAGCAGCATTTGAGCAAAATAAAATGAAACAAAACAAAACAAAACAAGACAAAGTTGACACAATGAATATCATACTTATAACAATATTATTACATGCCTTATGTTGTGTTATGTTTATTTAATAATTATTACTTGTACCTAGCCAGCTATACTAGCATCACCTCATTAATGCTTTTAATTTTAGTATGCTTTTTAATGATGCATACTCATTAAGACCTGGAGAAATATAGGCTGCCGCTCTAATTTGCCATAGTAATTCTTGTTCTTCTAACCAAAGCTGCCATGGTCCACCCCTAATACTGATATTGATTTGTTGAATGACAGAAAATACAAAGCTATGATCAGGTTCATCGTGGATGTGCCTGGCAAGAGCATTTGTTAAATCTTTTCTGCCTACGGCATAAAGATGCTCATAAACTCTCTTCTTAAATGATCTTTCCGTTTTGCCTATGTAAAATGCATAACATTTTGTGCACTCTGCCACATACACAACTCTGTTACTATCACAGTTATATCTCCCTTTTATGGCATAGGTTTTCCCCCTAATACATACACTATTCCCTGTCTTTATGTGCTTACATTGAGGACACATGCCACATTTTGACATACCAATATTTGTCCTTGTTGGTTTATGGCTAGACTTATCCAACAAACTCTTCAAATTCATACCTCTCTTATAAACAAACTTGGGTTTTATGCCAATAGCTTTCACTAATTCTGTGTCTTCAATAATAAAATTCCAGTTTTTGTTTATGATGTCTCTAATTTCCTGAAAATCAACACAAAAAGTGAAAATGAAATTAATGTTAAAATGTGATGTGTCTTTATTTGATGACTCTACATTAGTTTGTATGGTACCACCTCCTATTAGGGGTCAGAAATGCCCTGCATTTCGTTTTGAGACTACCTCATCCTTAACTTCCTTAATTAAAGTGTTTGGATACCCTCTCATAGCAAACTTGTTGCTCAAATTATCACATTCAATTATGAAGTCATCTTTGTCCGACACCATCCTAGCAGCCCTCACAAACTGTCCTTTCACCACACTTTTCTTCTGGTGAAAGGGATGACTGAAGTGAAGAAAGGAGTTAGAGTGTGTGGGCTTCCTAAATATCTCCGATTTATATTTATTATTCAAGATGTCTTTACTTAGTTTTACATCTAAGAAGCACATCTCATTGATACCTACTGAGTAAGTGAATTGTAAAAAATTAGTCATACTTGAAAGACTTTCCATAAATTGAGGGATTAGGTCAACTGGCCCTTTCCAGAAGAAGCACATGTCATCTTGGTACCTATTGTACCAAGTGACATGTTGTGTATATAAAGTGTTCTGAAAGAGGAATTCTTTTTCCCAATGTGCTAGGACAGAGTTTGCAAAGCTGCAACCACAAGGTGACCCCATTGCAATCCCAGTTTTCTGAAGATAAAATTGTCCTTTAAAGGTGAGAAAATTATTGAACAAAATAACTTCTAGTAAGGTTTCAACAAGATTCATCTGATCATTAGAAGCTTTTTTCCTTAACATAAAGTCCCTTGTCCACTCAATGCCTAATTTCTGGGGTATAACTGTGTATAGATCTTTGATATCTACCACTAAGAATATACAATTTATATCAAACGCCATTTTGTCTATACCTTGTAAAAAGCTCCAAGAATCCTTGCAGATTTGAGGCTCTGTTTTTAATAAAGGTTTCAAAATCTCATCTACCAGTTTGGCACAAGCATATGTAATGGACCCTCGTCTGTCCACAATTGGTCTAAAAGGAGGGTTTTTTAGATCTTTGTGGATTTTTGGTGTGCCAAACAAAGTAGGAATTTTTGGCGCTGACATGTTTAGATAGTGGAAAGTGTCACTGTCTATCGTACCTTCAATAAACAAATCATCCAGAATTCTTTTGATTTTATTATATGCTGTATGTATTTCATTCAAACTGGACTGTATATAACTATCAGAGTCTAGATGTTCTAATAACCTATTCTCATAGAGGTATTCATCCATAAATACCAAACCCCCTCCTTTGTCTGGAGACATAACCCTAATGTTGCATTCATTAAGAAGAGACAAGAATGCTATTTCTTCTTGAGATGTGTTAGATTTCCTATTATGAAGATTAGGTCTATCCGTGCAACTTTTTAGTCTCTGCTTGGTTCGTTTCTACTTTTCTTTTTGGATTTTGGTCTTCAGTTTGATTTTTACTCAGTTTGTGTTATATCTACTTTTGTCATAAAATCAGCATAACAAATCTATTAAAAATAAGTTCATACGATTGAGGTTTAAAAGTCTCAGTATTAACCTGTTGGAAAAGTATAGCATCACATTTTATTTCTTAGTATAGTAAGCTGCTTTTTCCTTAATATACAAACTTTTTAAAACTACAAATTTTTTTTTTATTTATCTTTAAACATTAATCACTAAGAAGTTTTTGATCTATAAAAGTAAGCAAAGTAATACTTTCTTTCCAAAAAAAACAATCTACCTCCATCTTTCAAATAACAATATTTAATACATACTCATTCAGGTTTTTCATACCCTTACCTTCAGGTAAAACTGCTCCATGAAAACTAAAAAAAAAGGATATCAGAAATTACCCAATAAAATCAATTCTAGTGCATAAAGTATCCCCTCATATATGCAGAGTCTTTAAAAGGGATTAATATTAACTGCCCACAATGAAAAACACCTCCCTTAATCCTAACATCATTTGAGATTTTTTATAATACTTTATGAAAGTGCCAATTAAAATCTCCAGTTCACAATACAGACATATTAATAATCATATATGGTTTTACTTTTTGAGAAAGGTTCTCCCTATCTGATATAGTAGTAGGGGCATATAAGGAGATCATTGTAAGTAAGTGACTAAATGCCTGAAAATCAAAGACAATACGATGTCCTGGTTCAACTACAATATAGTCAAGTAAGCTAAAAATAGAAACAAAGCAATGCCACAATATATTTCACCAAGAGACCAAAGTACTTTGTTACTCCAACAGGATTCCTCCTGTCCTTTCAGCAATAATGACAATTTTTAAATGTCTAACAAACGTATAAATTCTGCAGCACTATTAGAAAAATATATTACATTATACCATCTTTTTCCCTAATAATTATATTTATATTCAATCTACAAATAACAATATTTATCCATTCTCCTTTTATTAGACTTTCTTGTCCCTTATTTTAATTTATATTTCTTTACTCTTTTGCCAAAAGTGATAAATTTTACTTCATTCACATCACTAACATCAGTATTTATGCTGATGTTAACTGGCAAATTTTGTTTACTGTCATCATCTGAATCTAAAGGATTCTGCACCTTTGCCTCATTTACAACATTAGTACTCAAAAAAGATTCAGAAACAATAGGTTGAACATTCTTCAGCCATGCTCTGCATCAGGAGCTACAACTTGTGGACAATCACACCAGCAATTAACTGTTTTTTTTTTTTTTTTACATTTTCTGCAGACCATATTGTAATTTTATTAGGGATGCCCAAGCTTGCTATATTGTGAATACCTTCTTTTATTACAATTATTAATAAGATGGGAGCCACAAAATCAAGATTTAGGTTGAACTTAATATTGTATTTATGCTTTATATCCACTAATAGTTACAGCATTAGGAATATGATGAACCACATGTCCGCATCTCCTTCAGTTGACAAAGTAAACAAAAGCTTCCATCAATGTCTCTCATCATATCGTTTTTTTTTTTTTAATTTCATGAACATTAGAACAATGTAAAACAAAAAATATTGAATGCCAAGCTCAGTAACACCTGCAGTATGAAACTGCAGTCCAGAAAGAAATTGCAGAATGCTCTGTAATGGGATGAGTTATAAAGATGTTCATAGTCACTTCTGTAAAACATCCTCCTGCTTTGAAATCTATACCATAATTTGAGTCTAAGAAACAAGATTTTTATCTGATGGTTCCTCCTCTTGAATCATGAATTTTAAATGATCAGCAGACACTCCACTTTTGTTAAGACTCACAACCTGAATATCATCTGAATACCACTTTTGACAAGGTGAAATATCACCTTCAGTAGTCATATCATTTTCTTCCATTTCATAGCCACCATACAGCTTACCACAGAATCCACCAGAAATAAAAAGAGTAGGGGTTCTTTATTGGTTAGCACCACTTATATACATCATTTACATAATATATATTATATACTAGTCACACCTTCATACAATACAACACAATTTTATATTAGTAAGCACTTCCCCAACACCCTTTTTTCAAAGCCAAAAATGTTTTTTGTTTAGTATTTCTACTAACATCCATTTCCCATTAAATTTTACTTCATTATGTCTCTCAGTCTATGTTTGTCTTTCAGCTTTTCCCAGCTAAGGGTCGCCACAGTGGAACTCCGGTCCACTAATGATTGGCAGTTGTTTTTTATGGTGTCGAGTTGCCAGCCCAATGCCCAACCTTCAATGAAGGCACGCCCATTCAACGCATATCTTTCGAATGCCCAATTGACAGCAGGGAGGACATGCAGACTCCACACAGAAGGCACTCCCAACCCAAGCTGAGAATTGAACGGGAGAACCTCTTGCTGTGAGGCAACAACGCTACCGCTGCACCACCGTGGAAGTCATGTCTCTCAGTCTATAATGTCCATAAAATGTAAAATGTAATTTTTTATCAATTTTCTTCACTTCTTTTTGTTTTTTTTATTTCCATAATACCCATATTCAAATATGTCCATGTTTAAGTATTCAACTTTTTCAAAACCTTTCATTTTATTTTTACATATTTCTTACAATAACTTATTCATGCTAGAACACGTTAAGAACACATGTTCTGTTGTTTCAAGTGCCCCACAACACAAATACATATCCTTTTTTGTTTCCTTTTATAAGGCATAATAGTCTTAACAGGCAGTTTACCTATTGATAATTTCTACAGAAAATCTTTGCATTCATATATTTTCTTACACCACATAAATCTCATTTTAATAGCTTTCTTTTTTCATCTCTAAATGTTCAAAGGAAATATAATGTTCTTTCATAATATTCAAATAACATTCCTTCCTATTTTTTCAACCATATTCACTTTTAATTTCCATAAAAAAATTGTGTTGATATTCCTTTATATATTCATTCATATAACTTTCAGTCTTTCCCTATTCCCATGTTTTCCCCCAAACACTTATATTTTTCATGCAAAATATATTCTATTAGGTTCTTATTCTCTTTTTAACAACTTACTAAGGCTTTATGCAAATTCAATGAAGCAGCATGAACAACTGAGTTTATTAACCCCAATGCTCCTTCTTCTTTCTTTACATACAAAATTATCCATCTAATTGGATTTAATTTAGACCCCCACATGAACAAAAATATAATGGACTTTAACTCTTTTTCAGAATTTGGTCCTATCATGTAAATAGTTGCCACATATGCTAACTTGCCTAATAAAACAGAATTTATCAAAAACATTCTTTTCTTATATGACAACTTAAATGACTTCCAAAATGTGCATATATCTCTTATTTTTTGAAGAATTTCTCTCCCATTGTTTTTTCTTATGGTCACTTCATCCAAATATTATTCCTAATATATCTATATTCTCTACATTGAACTGTATATTTCCTATATTCCCCATAAATCCATAACCTTTACGTTTTTCCTTATTTATACATAGGCCAAATAGCTTTAAAAAATTTAGTTCACTTTCTTATTGTCTCTTCCATCCATTCTTTGTTTTTAGTGATTAACACTATGTCATCTACATATGTATATATTACTGGTAATTGCATTTCATCTGTTATCTTATATCCTGCCATATTTGCTATTCTACTGATTTTATTAACAATTACATTCATAATTAAAGAAAAAAATAATACTGCTTGCTGGGCATCCTTGCCTTATTCCACACTCTATTTTAATTTTCTCTCTTAACTATCCTTTTAAAATTATTCTTAGATTATTTATTATGGATGTGGGCTTAATTACTTTGCCCTTAATATGTCCCATAAGGATTCATATTGTATTTTATTAAATGCCTTACTTAAATCTCCTACCATAATTTTACTTCCACCTTTTTATTTACAATATCATATATTACTTCTTTTGCTATCTATAATAGATCTTTCCTTTCCCCTTTCTACTAAAAATTGTTTTATCAAGTGACTTATCTACTTTGTTAGTCTTTTAGTTATTATTCTCATAAGTACTTTATATCTGCATTATTTAATATTATTGGTGTCAACTTTTTTATATCATCTTTATTTCCTTTTCGCAATGAGCCCTATACATATCATAGCTATTTTAACCATCCATTTAATACCTCCACAAAAAGGATTTTTTGCCAGTTTTCCATATCATTGTACATATGATATTCAATACCATGCAGTCCTGTAGCTGTATCTAAATTCATACCTTTCAATGTTCCATTTAGCTCATTCACATGTATATTTTTCTCCAAATTCTTATCTTCTTCACTTAGTGTTTAACTAGCCAATTCTGAGTCACATTTGTTCTTTCTTTACAAAAGACTGTCATATATGTTTTTAATTAACTCAAGACTCTCCTAAATGTTTTCTAATTAACACAAATATTACATCTTGCATGGTTATTTTTTCTCCTTCATTATTCTTTAATTCCCTTATTATTCTTTTATTCTCTTTTACTAATGTATTCAAGTAGGGTGTTACCTCTCCCAATCTTCTCATGATTTATGTCATATATTTCTTTTTCTTTCTCATATAAATCTATCTTATCCTTCATTATTTCCTTGAACACTTCTTGAACTTACTGTTTATATTTTAATTTGTCTGTTCTTTTCTTTTCCTCTTGATGCTCCAAAAAAACACTTTGTATATTTTCCATAAAACTTATCCACCAACTTGCCCAATTTTCATAAAATATTCTCATACCTATGATTCTTCCATAATTTATTTATCTTTTTCCTTTTATCTTTATTTAAGTCTTTTTCATTAAGCCTCTTAACACATTTGCCTATTCTTATGTATCCTTCTTTCTCATGTATCTCTATCCATATAGCTACATGGTCTGAAAATCCTGTCTTTTTTTTATTCCTTTTTGTAGAATGTTTAAACTATTTGTTACTAAAAAGTAATCAGTTTGGTTTTGATTTCACTTCTTCTGTAAGTCCAATGTTTGCTATCCCATATGTATAACTTTCCATATTTCATTATCTCATATATCATTTGAACATCATTACTATTTTTCTTTCCTATTCTTAAATTACAATTAAAATCCCCCACTAATATTATAACTATATAAACAACCACATAATTTAGAGTTTTTTTAAACATTATCTCTATTTTTTTCTTTGTAACATATGCATATATCGCAATAATTCTGTAAATATTTGTTTTCCATCTTTTATATATTACCATCATTTTTTACAATCCAACTTTTTAAATGTTTTCTTGACATAATATGCCTGTTCATGAACATAGGTTCATAGGTTCATAGGTTTATACTAGGCTATCTGCCCTAAGGCATTTATAAGCCTAGCCCAAATTATTGTGGCTTACGCCACCCCTTATATGAAAAAATACTGTGCCCATTAGTTTGTTGTGCCTCTGTCCAGCAGTGACCCAGAGATGATTCCCGGGGTAAACCTACGATCTCCCATCCACAGGTCTAGATTTCTCTTGAACAGAGTCAGCGAGGTGCTCTGCCTCACATGGACCGGGATTTTATTCCACAGCATAGGGAGTCTCTGAGTGATAAATCTATCCCTCCAGCACGTCCTATTTATATCCGTGATAAGGTTTAAGTCGCTTCCTCTAGTGGTTTTGGTGGATTTGGATTTTTTGAGGTGGAGCATGTCCATTAATTCCGGGTTGGACATGGCCTTGTATGTCAGGCACATGTCACCTCTGAGCAGACGGTATGCGACTGAATAGAGCTGGAGTTTCTTCAATCTGGCAGCATATGACAGATTTTGGAGTCCCTTTATCCTTTTGGTGAGGAACTTTTGGG
Source organism: Protopterus annectens (assembly GCF_019279795.1). Classification (NCBI taxonomy): domain Eukaryota; kingdom Metazoa; phylum Chordata; order Ceratodontiformes; family Protopteridae; genus Protopterus; species Protopterus annectens. The sequence continues at coordinate 93,769,815 of NC_056731.1, read as the reverse complement.
GTCTCTCCAATTGCTGCAGATGTCGGGTGAGATACATCCCGAATGGGGCATTGTACTCGATCATTGGTCTGATAAGTGAAGAGTACAGGGGAACAATGACCTCACTAGATCTGGATGTGAATCCCTTCATGATCAGGTGGGCAATGTAGAAGGTCTTTCTAACCACTTTAGCAATGTGAGTGTCAAAAGAAAGGCCACTGTCAACCTGGGTCCCCAGGTCCCTGATAACCTCTTCTGTGCTTAGTGGATTGCCACCTATATGGTAGCTTGGGGTTACCTTGTTTTTCCCGAAGGGTATGACTATACATTTTTGGCGTTTAACTTCAGGCCATGGCTCTGGCACCAGCTATCTGTTTCCGTGAGTCCCTTCTGAAGGATATCAGTGTCCGATGCACTTTCCACTATGGCCCAGTTTGCAGTCATCTGCAAACTTTGTCAGCCAAAGTCCTCCCATGTTGGCCTGTACTTCTGAGAAGTAGATGCCAAACAATAGGGGCCAAGGACCGAGCCCTGTGGGACACCACTTGTGACCGGCTTGGAGTCTGACACAGCGCCAGCAACTCTAACCCTGTGGGTTCTGTCCTTAAGCCAGTTTGCAACCCATCTTGTGACATATGGGTTTACATTTAAGCTGGTAAGTTTTTCTACAATACCCGAGTGGGGTATTGTGTCGAAAGCCTTTGCAAGGTCAAGGTAGGCTGTATGGACTGCCTTTCCTCATCAATGGCCTTGGTGACTATTTCAAGAAGTCGACCAAGTTCAAAAGGCATGATCTTCCCTTGACAAAGCCAAACTGGGTCGGGTCCAATGTCTGCAAGTCCCTATATCTTTGTTTATGAGCTCCATTATGATCCTCTCCATAGCTTTGCAGACTAGACTTGTTAAGCTTATGGGGCGGTAATTACCAGGGTCCGTAGAGGCCACCTTTGTGGAGTGGGACCACAGTTGCCGTCACGCCACTCCTTGGGCACGTATCCTGTGGTAAGGCTGAGATTAAACAGCTGCCTTATGTGCGGGTTTAATTCCTCATTTAGCTCGTGTAGCACACAGCCGGGGACACCATCCGGTCCCATTGATGCTGTGTTTTAGCTTTAGAGAGAGCAGCTTTCACCTGCGCATTTGAGATGTCCGGGAGGCTACACTCGGCTGGGATAGTTATCTCTCCTTTAGGGGAGAGGGGTGAAGTTTGCACTGAACCTGTCTGCCAGTATGTTGGCAATGTCTGTGGGTTCAGTGATTTTTGTATCATTTTGGACTAATTCTGAGCATATCTGTGAGTTTCCACCCAGGTTCCTAACATAGCTGAAAAAGGCCTTATGATTGTCCTTTGAATCCATGGCAATTTTTCTCTCAAAATTGGCCTTAGTTGATTTTATGAGTGCTCGTATTTTTTACTAATAATGATCAGGGGTGACTTCCCTTTTATGGATTTTGTTCTATCATGTAATAGCTTTCTCCTCTTATTGTAAAGTTTGTTAATGGCTGGGGTCCACCAGACTGGACGTTTGCCCTTTGTGGAAAGAGTCTTGGTTTTATTTGGGATTGCCTGATCCATGCAGTCCTGGAGGTGTTCATAGAAGGCATTTGTAAGGGCTTCCGCAGCTTGGGTTGTGGTTTCCTCTGACTCAGGGGCCTTGAAGGATACCACACCAGTCTTGAGTAGTGTGAAGTTTGCTTTAGAGAAGTTCTTCACTATGGTCTTTTTGTTTGGGGTGGGGCGGGATGTGGATTTCCAGTGAGATTAGTTTATGATCAGATCTCACCAATGAGGGATATACTTCGGTGTGGAGCATTTTGTCCCCATGTTTGTGACAATGAGATCTAGTATATTTTCTCCTCTCATGGGAACAGTGACTAGCTGTTCCATGGCATTTGAATTTATGAACTCCAGGAACCGTTGGGCTAGAAAGTTAGGGCTTGAGCAATGTTCCCAGTCTATATTCAGGTAGTTGAAGTCACCCAATATGATGGTGTTTGGAGATACATTTATACCCTCCAGTGTCTTCAGGAAGGCTGTGTGGGGTTCCTGAGTTTGAGAGGGTGGCCTGTAGCATGCTACAATTTGTAGAGCAGTTTTGCCTATTGTTAGTTGCACCTGGATGGTTTCAAGCTTCATGCGTTGCCACCAACCTGGAGGTGTGAGTATCCTTTATGAATATGGATACACCCCTCCTTTTGTGGAGTGGTCCGGGTTTTGGGGCCGGAACGCATGATATGAGGTAAAACCTAATAGTGCCGGGTGCTCTCAGGAGCCTTGAACCAGGTTTCAGTTACAGCACAGACATCGATGTTCTCCATACTGAGAAGGGCCTCGAGTGCGTGCATTTTGAGATTTAGACTTCTGGCATTGAGCAGCATTACCCTCAATTTCTTCCCATTTTGTTTTCTAGGGTGGTAGGTTTAGAATTTGAGCCTTGCCTAAAAAGGCACTATGGGGTGGCAAGAGCCTTTGCCAATATCCGGAATCCCAGGGTGACAGGTGCAAGCCGTCCCTTGAAGCAGCGTGGCTTGTCAAGCATGTCATCCCAGGCAGACAGACACTGGATCCCCTTTGAATGACACCAGACATTAAGCCAATTGTTAAAGCTGATCATCTTGTCTCTATATTGTGGCATCATTCTTGGTGAAGGAAGGATACTGCTCAGGGTTAGGGTCATACCTGCCTGGGCTACATAATCAGAGAGCTCCTCTATGTCTCTTTTCATGCAGTCCAGGGAGGTGCCTCAGGTCGTTCACACCAGCATGGACAATGACTGTGTCATATTTGTACTTGCTGTGGAGTGACCAGTGCTTGTGTTATGTGGCGGATTCTAGCGCCCGATAGGCAGCTTACTGTGACCCTCTCCTTGTTCAGCCTGGTGAGTGGGGCGTCAGTGTGTCTGACTATGGAGTCACCTATGACAAGTATGTTTGGTGTTGTATTTGGCCTTAAGGGCTGTGACTGCTTTGCACACTGCTTTTGTGGTTTATGTGTTGCTTGTGGGGTGTCTTGAGGTAGCAGTTGTTTGGGTGTCTGCTTTGGAGGCCTCTGCTGTTTAGGTAAATTTTACTCAGAGCCTCCGAGTATGTCTTTGTGTGTTTATGTGTTTGATTCAGTGGAGTGGTAGCATTATGTGAGGCTGGTTTTGTGGTGTGTGTAGTTGCCTTCTCCTCCTGTCTGGTCTTGCCAGTCCTGAGTTGAGAGAGCTCAGCCTCCAGTTTGGCTAAATAGCTGCATCTCTCACAAGTATTTGTGTTATGTGGGAGGAGGAGAGGGTTGTCTGTGTACATGAGGCAGTTATAACATTGCCTCAAGATTCCCAGATTCACCAGCTGGACCGGAGAGGAGATTGACAACTGACCTTTGGACATGCTAGAATAATATTGGGAAATCCTTAATTGAAAACAAGGGCCAGTGGGGAGTGAGGGTGTAGTGCTTTTAATTTTTAGTGCTGACTTATATAATTGCTTTAGTGAGCAAGTGCCAGGTAACTTGAGTGCAATGTGATACAAGTAACTAAATGCAAAAGCGACAAACAGTAACATTCTTTCAAGTGAAACAAGGAAATAAGTACAGTAAGCAATGCAGATATCACTAGTGATCCACAGAAGCTGAGAAGTTGCGTATTAGGTGAATTAGCTTCCAGGGAAATAACAAGCAAACAAACAACAAGTATATAAACAAAGCTAGATTCAGTAGGCCTGGATCTAGTCTATGCTAGAGCAAACAAGGTGAACCAATTTCAGTAAGATACAGTTCAAATATTCAGGCACTATAAACCTTTAACCAGAAAATTCCCAGCTCAGAAGGGCAGAGTCCAGCCTCTTCTCCCACAAGAGTGAAGTCCACGAACCTTCTTAATGTAAAATAACTGGCCTGAAGCCCAAGTGCCTAAACCAGAACTAATACACTTGGACACTGGGCTCTCAATCAGCAGTTCCCAACTTAGAAGGATGAAAGCTACCTGTCCTGCCACCACAGTGCTTGCCACAAACCTTCCTAATGTAAAACAACTGGTCTGAAGCCCAAGTGCTTAATCCAAAAGACTTGAATGATAGCTACACTTTAATCAAGTTACAACCAAGCAGTAATAAATACCATTGAATACTTTAGAGAATGTCTGGATTAGTGCTCAAGTTACACAAACAAAGCTAGATCCAGCAGGCCCGAATCCAGTCTATGCCACAGCAAACAAGGCGCACCAACTTCAGTAAGAAACAGTTCAGATATGCATGCACTATAAGCCTTTAACCAGAAATTCCCAGCTCAGAAGGGCAGAGTCCAGCCTCTCCTCCCACAAGAGTGCAGACCACGAACCCTCTTAATGTAAAATAACTGGCTTGAAAGCCCAAGTGCTTAAACCAGAATTAATACACTTTTAGAATAACAGACACTGAGCCCTCAATCAGCAGTTCTCAACCTAGAAGGATGTAAGCTACCTGTTCTGCCACAACAGTGCAGACCACAAACCTCTCAGTGCAAAACAACTAACTGGTCCGAAGCCCAAGTGTTTAAACCAAAAGGCTTAGAATGAGTTACACCAAGCAGTAATAAATACAATTGAGTATTTTAAGATGATGCAAAAGTAAAAAGAAGTAGGTAAAAACACAAGTACAGTAAAAGCAGATGAAATTTTTTTTTTTTTTTTTTTTTTTTTTTTTCTGAACAAGTGCTGAGATCAAAGAAACAGATTTGAGTGCTGAAACTAGAAAACTGGCTAGTTACAAGAAAAAAAAAAAAAAACAAGCTAGAAGGCTTCCCTCAAACACAGAAGGGCTTGGGGGCTCAGAAGCCTACAAATAGTCTGTACCACTTAACAAGAAAGGCAGGAAATAAGCTTAATTTTTTTTTTTTTTTCTATTTCCCAGATGCTCTCTTTGTACACAGTAGGAGTGCCTGAAATCAGAATATGATCTCACTGCACTCAGTTGAGTGAGCAAATGAGATGGGCCCAGAGGCAGGCTGAGGGGGCAGTTTCAATGCCACTAAGATTAACACCAAAACAAAAACAGGGCGGTGGGTGGGAATAACTGAAGAGCAGAATAACCAGTTAAAAATTCCGTCAACACTCCTTCATACACAGTTTAAATCAATTTAACTACTGTATTTTTTAAAAGAAAAAGTGCATAAAAAGGTACTTAAATTCTCTTATACGTCCAGTTGAATATAACCAAGTTCTTAGCTTGCCAAGCTGAAGTTTTAAAGCAGGAATTATTTCACATGCACCAGTTTAAATATGCAAGGACAGGAAATCACTGAATGTGGCTACCCCCACACCTGTAATTACTAGCAAATAACAAAATTCAGCCAACACTAGCTTTTAGTTCCAGTTACTGAAGAGCAGAATAACCAGTTAAAAATTCCTTCAACACTCCTTCATACACAGTTTAAATCAATTTAAATACTGTATTTTTAAAAGAAAAAGTGCATAAAAAGGTACTTAAATTCTCTTATACGTCCAGTTGAATATAACCAAGTTCTTAGCTTGCCAAGCTGAAGTTTTAAAGCAGGAATTATTTCACATGCACCAGTTTAAATATGCAAGGACAGGAAATCACTGAATGTGGCTACCCCCACACCTGTAATTACTAGCAAATAACAAAATTCAGCCAACACTAGCTTTTAGTTCAAGTTACTGAAGAGCAGAATAACCAGTTAAAAATTCCTTCAACACTCCTTCATACACAGTTTAAATCAATTTAAATACTGTATTTTTAAAAGAAAAAGTGCATAAAAGGTACTTAAATTCTCTTATACGTCCAGTTGAATATAACCAAGTTCTTAGCTTGCCAAGCTGAAGTTTTAAAGCAGGAATTATTTCACATGCACCAGTTTAAATATGCAAGGACAGGAAATCACTGAATGTGGCTACCCCCACACCTGTAATTACTAGCAAATAACAAAATTCAGCCAACACTAGCTTTTAGTTCAAGTTACTGAAGAGCAGAATAACCAGTTAAAATTCCTTCAACACTCCTTCATGCACAGTTTAAATCAATTTAAATACTGTATTTTTTAAAAGAAAAAGTGCATGAAAAGGTACTTAAATTCTCTTATACGTCCAGTTGAATATAACCAAGTTCTTAGCTTGCCAAGCTGAAGTTTTAAAGCAGGAATTATTTCACATGCACCAGTTTAAATATGCAAGGACAGGAAATCACTGAATGTGGCTACCCCACACCTGTAATTACTAGCAAATAACAAAATTCAGCCAACACTAGCTTTTAGTTCAAGTTACTGAAGAGCAGAATAACCAGTTAAAAATTCCTTCAACACTCCTTCATACACAGTTTAAATCAATTTAAATACTGTATTTTTAAAAGAAAAAGTGCATAAAAGGTACTTAAATTCTCTTATACGTCCAGTTGAATATAACCAAGTTCTTAGCTTGCCAAGCTGAAGTTTTAAAGCAGGAATTATTTCACATGCACCAGTTTAAATATGCAAGGACAGGAAATCACTGAATGTGGCTACCCCCACACCTGTAATTACTAGCAAATAACAAAATTCAGCCAACACTAGCTTTTAGTTCAAGTTACTGAAGAGCAGAATAACCAGTTAAAAATTCCTTCAACACTCCTTCATACACAGTTTAAATGTATCTTTTCCCATATTCCATATACTGGATCCACCCCATAACATTTCTAATTGTAACCTATCTTCTTTTGTCAGAATTCTGGTATCTTCCTATATAATTATATGCAAATCAATTAAAGCACACCATTCAAAAATACCTATTCTTCTTTTAATATTCTTCGTGTTATTAAAATTTAAAGCTAAAATCTTTGGCCTTTAAATAAAATTAGTATTATTCCTTTCTCAGCCTTTACCTTTTTTATTTTCTTTCACAATTACGCTTTTAAATGTTCTTGTCCTGTCTTTCACCCTTTTCCTTATGGATTATTTCTTTCATCTCACTAATTGCTAATTTACATATTCCTTGTCACTTTTATTAAGCACCTCTTCTTCCCTTTCTCTTCCCCCATCTTTTCTCTCCATTGCCTTTCTTGTTCCTTTTCTATATTTTTATCATATACTGGATCTTGTGCACCTTCTATTTCTGAGACTTCTATGTCTTCTTCACAATCCACCCATGTGTGTCCATTTCTTCCACATTTTTTATATTTCATGTCACTTTTTTTGCTACATGCCCTGTTTTACCACAAATAAAACATCCTCGTTTATCATGTTCATTAATCAAGTGATCATTTTTCCACAGAAAATGCATGTTTTTGGCTGCCCTCTATACTTTACAAATCCTCTGTTACTGTTCACATTAATCACACTAGGTATATTTACAACATTATCTGTTTCCTTTTTCAAAATACTGCAATCAAACACTGTGCTATGCATGTAGATACTGCACGGCCGGATCAAACCAAAAAACATTGTTGGCCAGCAGATGCGTGAAACAGTAAAATAATACTGGTACTAAGTAGTTTGCTGATTATACATTTCCTTTAATAATTAGACCGGTTTCGGCAATAAAGTATAAGCCTTCATCAGTGATACACAGAAAAAAAACCTCAGGACATTACTCATGAATATTTATAAGAATGCCTGACCAATGAGAAATGAAACCTTGCATAATTAGTAATGGTATATTCTTACTACAAAAACAGAAAAACTGATAATAAACATTATTAAGTCAGTGTGTTCATGGGTTCACCACATTACAGCCTATGATTATATAACATATAAATAGTACGATGTCTACAAAATAATAAACATAAATAAATACACCACAGATGCAGGTGTATTATATGTAAAAATATGTATATAATCATACAGAAAACACAAGATAAATTGGTAACACTAATGTTCTCAATAAATTTGTGGTTATTAATGAGCAATCACGATTATCCGACATCTACTAGGGTATCCACAGGAACCTGAAATACATAAATATGAAAATATTTTATTTTATATCATGACACTTAAAGTGACTATAAATATTGTTAGTAATAAATGATCATTCAATCATGATATAACACAAAAAATTGTTAATCATAAGTGATCATTCAAACCTGGTGGAAAAAGTGCTCCCAATGTGGTAATCCAATATCTTTCTTTGTGGTTTAAAATGCTATGCCAACCTTGAGTATTGTTATGATCTCCTGTGATTCTGTCAATAATCATGAATGTGTATTGGGCCTGTTGATGTTTCAAAGTATGTCGAAAAAGAGCATTGTGGTCTTTCTTGTTTTTGATATCACTTCTGTGTTCATTAATGCGTGTACTCAATGGTCTGGATGTCTGACCCACATAGAAAGCAGAACAGTGACAAGTGGCCAAATAGACCACCCAGCTGCTACTGCAATTGCCAAATATCTTGCAATCATACACTTTGCTGGTGTTTTGACTAGAAAATTGTTTGGATTTGCAAATTTGTTTACAAGACCCACAGAGTCCACACGCAAAGGTTCCCAGCAGTTTGTCTCCAGACAATGTAAGTTGTTGGTATATGGCCCCACCACTTTCTTTGTGTTTGAAATGACTGAACAATGAGCCCAAAGTCTTGCCTCTTCTATAGCTGAATTGACACTGAGATCCCAATATTGGTCTTAGCTGATCATTGGCCAATAAAATATTCCAATGTTTATTAATGATGCTGTGAATAGCATTATGGTTTCTACCAAAAGTAGTGACCAATCTAATAGAAGATACAGATGATTCCCGAGGCTCAGTTTGATATTGCAATAGTGTGTTCCTATCCATACTTGTTGACCAATCCCAGGCCTTAACTAAATCAAGTTGTTTGTAGCCTCTGCAAACAAATCTCCGGAACAAATCCTGACTAGCTTTCTCATATTCAATATTGGTGGAGTTGATACGTTTCATCCGCATAAATTGGGACTTAGGAATATTGTGGATTTTATGGCGTGGATGCATGCTGGAGGCATGCAATAAAGTATTATATTGGGGATATTTACGGAAAGTCCTAGTGCTGAGAGTATGATCCACATTTCTACTAACCGTAACATCTAAAAAGTTAATAGATTGTAAATCATAGGTCACCGTAAATTCTATACCCCAGACATTGCCATTGAGGTAACCCAAAAACTCTTGTAAATACGTGGCATCTGCACGCCACACCATCCAGCAATCATCAAGATATCTCCGCCAGATGTCAATTTCTACCAAATAGATGTTATGTAATGGTTCATAAATCATACATTCTTCAAAGAAGGCCATAAATAGATCGGCATATATGGGAGCAAATGAAGCTCCCATAGCCGTACCTTGAAGCTGCCAATAGCATTCCCCATGAAAATAAAACACATTTTTATTTAACACATGTTCGGTCATACATATTAATAGTGTGTTAAAGCCAGGCGAATACAGAGCAGATCGGTCTAACCAGTATTTTAATGCTTGGAGACCCGCCCAATGTGGAATGCTTGTATATAAGGCCTTGACATCCAAAGAACACATAAGCCAAGTGGGTTCCAACTGAACCTCGTGTATAATCTTTAAAAATTGTGTGGTATCTTGTAATCTGGCCCTGACTAAATTCAATAAAGGTTTGAGATACTGTGTCAGAAACATAGATAATGGTTCAGTCAATGAACCTATACCAGAGACAATTGGTCTACCAGGTGGCTTTGAAAGTGATTTATGAATCTTAGGAAGGAGATACAAAATTTGTTTTTGTGGATCCTGGACAGTGAGATGCATGACGCAAGTCTTGCTAATGATCCCTTCTTCCTCAGCTAAATTTAAAAAGGAATCAATTTCCTTTTTGAAAACAGGAGTGGGATCAATCTCCATATGCATGTAGCATTTGGTATCTGATAATTGTGATCTGCCCTCACTAAGGTAATAATTCATGTTAAGAACCACAACTGCTCCACCCTTATCAGCTGGTAAAATTGCAATATTATGGTTGTGACGTAATTGTTCCAAGGCCAATATTTCCTGAGGTGATAAATTATGACCCAGTATGGAGTATTCCTTGTGTTCAAAATGCAGGTCCCCAAGTACTGATTGCATAAAAATAGAAACGTGTTTGTTCATGGGCGGCTGAAAATTAGATTTAAGAAATCTAAATTCTGTGGATCTTTGAGACTCCCTGTCATGGAAAAACAGTTTCAAATTTAAATTATGACAAAAACTGATAATATCATTGACAGTATGGTATTCATCTGAAAAAAACCCAGGTACATATCCAAGTCCTTTATTCAGTAGTTGTTCCTGTTCATCAGACAAATTAACATCAGACAAATTTAAAACATTATGATATTCGGTACAAGTTACATTATGAATTTCTGTATTAGTCCCTCTAGGGAATTGTGTTTTATGTTTATGTTTACGTCCCCCTCTACGCCTGACACCATGTCTAAAGGGACAGACATATTAGTTCTTTTGTGTATAGGGGATTCTCTGTGTCCAGTGCTGTCATAATCAGTGAGGGAGGAATCTTCCCCTGAAGTGCTAGTATTTGGTCTATCACTAGTCTTGAGAATCGACCTTGGTCGTTTTTTCGTCCTAACCATTGTTGTGCCCTGATCAGCATTGACAAACTTGACATGCCTTTGAACCTCAAATGGGCATCCTCTTTGGTAATCTAAACTATCTCTATCGAATTTTCTAATTTTCCTTTGTTTAGTTATTGTCTCATGATTTGTCAAATCCTTGGATAATTTATTAATATATTGCTGGAAAGCAGGAAGTGACTCAAATTTTTTGCATTCATCACACATAATTTTGACCTCACGGATATTAGTATCTACCAGTTCATAGTCCATAAATATCTTTCATCCTATATTTTTGTTGTGTCCATAGCATATTTGCATATAGTCTTTAAGCATTCTTTCAATTCATGTTTTTTAATGTACATTCTAAATTGCATCATAACTCTTTTTTTTCACTATGAAACACTGGTACTACATATTCCGTTCAAGGATTATAATTCTTTTTTTGTTCATATCTTTCTAAAAAATTCTCCATATACTGGCCTCTCTCAAACAATATATCACAGTATGTTTCTTTATTGATAACCATAATGGCTCTTACCTCCTTGGGTGAAACACCCAATGGTGCAGTTACAGTGTCCCATACTTCATACCTGCCAAGTCCTTTCTCTTTCTTACTCTTATGACAAATTATTTCTTCGCTTCTTTCACCTTTGTGATTCTTCTTTCTCCCTCTTTCAATGTCTGTGCTTATTACTTCTTTCTTGTCAAGTCCTTAGCAATCTCTTCTTCTTGTATCTTTTCCATAAGCTCATCCCATGATGCCACTACTTCACTTTCCAGTTCACACTGATTAATCATTTATTTTTAGATAAACATCCTGCAACCCTCTGGATTGAAAGGTTATAATTATACATCCCTGATGGCTCTTTTTGTCTCTCTTGAACAATGTCTGCTGGAATATATCTTCCAAATCTTGAACCGCTTCAGCCACCACCTTCTGTTCCTTCATCTTATTTATTGCTGCCTTCTCCTGTGATATGAATAACCTCTCCTCTTCTTCCATATCACTTAACTGTCTTTCTTGTAAATGTTTCACCATCTCCATATTTACTTTCTCCTTCTCCACACCTGTATTATCTTCACATACACTCATCATACTTCCTCCTGTTTCTCCAAGCCTCCTAGGCACTTAGAACAGAAACAGGAAGTAAGATGTGCCACACACAAACATGTCACCCTACAGAATTAGTAGGGGTTCTTTATGTATTTACAAGGTTCTACCTCACATAAACGAAACACCACAACACCGACAACGCAATCACCGACACCACATAACCGACAGTACAAAAACATGAAATCCCACATGCCCGACAACGAAATAACCGACGGTACACAAACACGAAACCTCATACACTTCACACACCACAATCAACAACCAAAACACATTCCCCGTCCAAAAACCACATACACAACACAAGCACACCAAAATCCCTACAAACCCACACTAAACCACACATACACAACTACCTACAAGCCTGACCATAAGCTCATCCCTAAGGTCCCACTACTTCACTTACCAGTTCACACTGATTAATCATTTAACTTTTAGATAAACATCCTGCAACCCTCTGGATTGAAAGGTTATAATTATACATCCCTGATGGCTCTAACCCTAACTCACTTATCTGCTGGAATATATCTTCCACAATCACTACCGCTTCAGCCACCACCTTACCTGTTCCTTCATCTAACCCTTCTCCTGTGATATGAATAACCTCTCCTCTTCTTCCATATCACTTAACTGTCTTTCTTGTACTAATGTTTCACCATCTCCATAGCCTTTTCCCATTTCTCCTTCTCCACACCTGTATTATCTTCACATCGGTCTTCTGCTTGTCGATCTTCTTGGTCCAAGCCTCCTAGGCACTTAGATCTTCAGGAAGTCGATGTGCCACACAAACATGTCACCCTACAGAATTAGTAGGGGTTCTTTATGTATTTACAAATATATACATCTTATGTAGAACTTTTCAACACATGTTTATAGTATTTACATTTACAATATTTAGAACTTGATTCTTACATTTATATTAAACTTTCACATTTTTAAGCCCCCCACTCTTTTCTCCACAATCAAAGTCTTACTTTCTTCAAAATCTGTAATAATAACCACTTTCCACTGTACTTTACTTCATTCTTTTGTCCCATATTATCCATATTATATAAAATAGTTTCCCATCCAGTTTGTTAATGTCCTTTTGTTGTACATTTTTGTAATATCTATATTCAGTAATGCCCATGTTCTCCAACTCTTTTAAGTATCCTTTGTCATATGTTTCCTTCCACAGTTTAAGTGTCCTTTTACACATTATAAAACATTTGCAGTTGTCTCTAATTCACCACAATGTAAACAGATTCTATCTTTATTGTCTTATATGGTGTGTTTGCCTTGACTGGTAACTAACATATTGACAGTCTCCACAAACAATCTGCACATATTACATATATTTGTACCTGTTAACTCTTATTTTACTGCTTTGATCTTCTCTTCACTTATATGTTTCCAAGGATAGACATAATACAATTTTTCATTATATTTTCATACCATATCCTTCTATTTTTTTTGTCTTTTTATATCAATTTTTCATAGCAGTATTTTCTCTTGATATAATTTCATGTCCATACAATGAACTTTTTTGCTTCTTTTTAAATATTCCAACTTTTCTCAAATTATTTTATGTTTCCCTTCTATGATTTTTGTTTGTAACTTTTCTGTATCTTTCCTATTTGCTAAGATTTTTATACAAGTTTAACAAAAGAAAAACATATAAAATTGGGTGTAACAAGCTCAACCCTCCTTCTTTGTTATGCACACAAAGAATGCCTCTTTTGACTGGGTTTAGTCTTGACCCCCAAATAAACATACAAATTACATTTATAAAATCCTTTTCTAAAGCTAGGGAATTGTACATGCATTAAGTAAACGTGCAATTTTACCTAATGTTGTGGAGTTACTTAAATATGCCTTTTTTCTCTATGACAGCCTAAATATGCAAAGACCTCATATTCTAAGTATCATATCTCTATATTGCTGTTATCTTAATTGTTCATTTCCAAACTTTATTCCTAGGATTTCTATCTCTCATTCATTAAATTTAATGCCCTGCATTTCTCCCAAAAAAATCTAGTCCTTTACTTTTTTCTTTATTAAGAGTCAGTCCTAACATCTTCAGTTCTTTATTTAGCATTTCTATAGCTGTTTTCATTCATTCAGTATTCTTAACTGCTAACACTAAATCATCTGCATATATAAACATAACTGGAATCATAGTTTCTTCTGGTGTCTGATATCTAGCTTTTTCCAATATCAAATTAACCTCGGTGACCACTGAATTCATAATTAATGCAAATAAGATGCTGCTGGTTGGACATCCTCTTAGTCTTATCGTTTTACTTATCCATCCATTGACTGCCAATCTTATGTTGTTTTACTTGTAAACTGACTTCAGAATGTTTTATTACTTATGTTATATTCCTCCAATTTTTTCCACAAAGCTTTGTGTTGAATTTTATCAAAAGGTTTATTTACATCACCTATTAATATTTTTAATTCTGTTCTTCTGTTTGTTATGTCATCTACCAATTCTCTTATTAATATTAATAGTTTTTGACTTACATTATTTCTAGTTCCAAAGATTGTTTCAGATAACGTTACTTTGTTTGCTATTCTTTTTTCTATTATTTTCATGAAAATCCTATAATCTATATTAATTAGTACTAATGGGCTCCAATTTCTTATATCCATTTTTTCTCCTTTTTTCCATATGAATTTCATTGCCCCAGGCATATGTTTTTATCATTTATACCTTTTTCAAACCATTCCTTCATTACTTGTAAGAAATGTTCTTGTTGCTATTCTTGCATGTTTTTATATATTAAGTATTCAATTCCATCTATCCCTGTAGCTGATTCTACATTTACTGGCCAAAGTCTTCTTCTTCTTTCGGCTGCTCCCATTAGGGGTCACCACAACTGTTTCCATTTCTTCCTGTCCTCTGCATCTTGCTTTGTCACATCAACCACCTGCATGTCCTCTCTCAACACATCCATAAACCTTATCTTAGGCCTTCCTCTTTTCCTGTTACCTGGCAGCTTCATTCTTAGCATCTTTTTCCCAATATACTCTGCATCCCTCCTCAGCACATGTCCAAACCAACGTAATCTTGCCTCTCTGGCTTTGTCTCCAAACCTTCCAACCTGGGCTGACCCTCTAATATACTTATTCCTAATCCTGTCCATCCTCATCACACCCAGTGCAAATCTTAAAATCTTCAACTCTGCCACATCAATCTTTGACTCCTTCCTTTTTGTCAATGCCATTGTCTCCAACCCATATAACATAGCTGGTCTCACTACCTTCTTGTAGTCCTTCCCTTTCACTCTTACTGGTACTCGTCTGTCACAAATCACTCCTGAAACTCTTCTCCAATCACTCCATCTTGCCTGTACTCTCTTCTTCACCTCTTTTCCACACTCACCATTACTCTGAACTGTTGATCCCAAGTATTTAAACTCATCCACCTTCGCCACCTCTACTCCCTGCATCCTCACCATTCCTCTATCCTCCTTCTAATTCACACACATATATTCTGTTTTAGTCCTGCTGACCTTCATTCCTCTTCTCTCTAGAGCATATCTCCACCTCTCCAGGTTCTCCTCCACCTGTTCCCTACTCTAACTACAGATCACAATGTCATCTGCAAACATCATAGTCCACGGGGACTCCTGTCTGATCTCGTCTGTCAACCTGTGCATCACCATTGCAAATAAGTAAGGGCTCAGAGCTGATCCTTGATGTAATCCCACCTCCACCTTAAACGCATCTGTCACTCCCACCGCAGACCTCACCGCTGTCACACTACCCTCGTACATATCCTGTACCACTCTTACATACTTCTCTGACACTCCTGACTTCCTCATACAATACCACAACTCCTCTCTAGGCACCCTGTCATATGCTTTCTCTATGTCCACAAAGACACAATGCAACTCCTTCTGACCTTCTCTGTACTTCTCCATCAACACTCTCAGAGCAAACATTGCATCTGTAGTGCTCTTTCCTGGCATGAAGCCATAATGCTGATCACTAATCATCACCTCCCTTCTTAACCTAGCTTCCACTACTCTTTCCCATAACTTCATGCTATGACTGATCAATTTAATCCCTCTGTAGTTACTACAGCTCTGCACAGCACCCTTATTCTTAAAAATGGGTACCAAAACACTTTTTCTCCATTCCTTAGGCATCCTCTCACTTTCCAAGATTTCATTAAACAATCTAGTTAAAAACTCCACTGCCATTTCACCTAAACATCTCCATGCTTCCACAGGTATGTCATCTGGACCAACAGCCTTTCCATTCTTCATCCTCTTCATAGCTGCCCTTACTTCCTTCATGCTAATCCACTGCACTTCATGATTCACTATCCGCACATCATCCAACCTTCTCTCCCTCTCATTCTCTTCATTCATCAGTCCCTCAAAGTACTCTTTCCATCTGCTCAACACACTCTCTTCACTTGTGAGTACATTTTCCTCATTATCCTTTATCACCCTTACCTGGTGTACATCTTTACTAGCTCAGTTCCTCTGTCTAGCCAGTCTGTACAGGTCCTTTTCTCCCTCCTTAGTGTCCAACCTTTCATACAACTCTTTATATGCCTTATCCTTAGCCTTCACCACCTTTCTCTTTGCCATGCACCTCATCTCCATATACTCTTGTCTACTTTCTTCATCTCTCTGACAATCCCACTTCTTCTTTGCCAACCTCTTTCTCTGTATACTCTCCTGTACTTCTTCATTCCACCACCAGGTCTCCTTGTCCTCCTTCATCTTTTCAGATGTCACACCAAGCACCTTTCTCGCTATCTCTCTTACTGCTGTAGCTACACAGCTATTTGGTAACTCTTCACTGCCACCCAGTACCTGTCTTAAGTCTTCCCTGAACTCCACCTCACAATTACCCTTTTTTGATTTCCACCATCTGATCCTTGGTGTTGCCTTCACACTCCTCCTCCTCTTCTTGATCACCAATGTCATCCTACAAACCACCATCCTATGCTGCCTAACTACACTTTCCCCTGCCACCACTTTACAGTCTTCAAGCTCCTTCAGACTGGCCCTTCTACATAAGATATAAAGTACATTTTCTAATTCTATTATTGTAATATTTTCCTCTTTTTATTGTCTTCTTCAGTTAACTTGTTTAAGTCCCATCTATCTTTCAATATAATGTTCCTAACTGAGAATGTCACTACTATATATTCTTTGTTTTCATAATTTCGTCTTGTGCATTTATGTCACCATTTCTGTCTTTTAATTCCCTCATTATTCTTGTATTTTCTTTAACCATTTTACTTAAGTGTGGTGCTACTTCTTCTTTCTTTCTTTCTTTCCATGTAAAAATATCTTTGTTTAAACAATCTTCTTTTACGTTTTTCATGATTCATTTCATACAGCTTTCTTTCTTTTTCTATAAACTCTTCACTATTACTTGCTATGACTTTGAATATTTGCTTATTAATTTCCTTATATACATCAAAATCCTCAGTCGATTTTCAGTTTTTGCCATTTTAATACCTTCTTTCCATATTTTTCTTTCAAAATTATCCACCAACTCGTCCAGTCTTTATACAGTTCTCTCATACTTATGTGATCTTGCCATAAATGTAGCATTATGTCTTTTGCCTGTTCATTCAGTTCTGACTCATTGATTCTTTCTCTTTGCCTATTTTTATGTAATGCCTTCTTTCTTATATCTGTATCCATATAGCTAAATGCTCTGAAAATCTTTTGATTTTACACCCTTGATGAAGTAACTCTCTGAAACTATAAAACAGTCAATTTCAGTTTTTAAATTGCTTCTTTTGTATGAGTTCTTATTTCTCCATAAATACATTTTATTATATTTAATCATATTTAGAATTTCTTTAATATCTGCTCCTTCTTTACACCTGTCTCTTAGATCACAATAAAAGTCCCTATTACAATTACTTGAATATTTAAATTTACATGATCCATTTATTTAACCATCATTTTTCTTTGTTTCTGTAAGGTATATGCATAAAGTGTAATTACTCTATAAAGTTGATTTTGATACCTTATGTCTAGGATTGCTATTCTTCCAATAAATACTATTGTATAATCCAAAATATCTATCCATTCTTTACACAGGATGACTATACCAGAGCATTTTTCACTACCTAGATTCCAATTATTTTACCTTCCCATAAACTATTTATTCATTCTCTTTCTTCATTTATTGTTATTCTAATGTCTATAAGTGCTATGATATCCATATCTAATGTTGTACACCATTTTAATACCCCTACCTACGATGAATATTCTTCATGCTGTTGACGTTAACAGCTAAGATTGTCACTATAATGAATGAATTTTATCTTCACCCTTTTCCTTTTTTGCTTTCTCTTATAGTTACATTTTTGAACTTGCATTTTCTTTCTTTTATTCGTTTTCCTATAGAATGTCTTTTGCTTCTTATTTTTACCCATTTCCTTTCTCCTTCATTATTTGTATTACTTATTTCTTCTTCATTTGTTTCCTTATCTTTTATATCATTCATACTCTCTCTCACATCCATTGTTACTTTGATATCATTCATTTGTTTATTTTGCACTTTCTCTATAGTATCTGATGTAATTTTCTCCTTCTCCTACTCCTGTACTAATGTAGTTTCTGTAATTCTGTAAGATCCATCCAAGAATTATCTGTCTTTTTTGCATTTTAAACACTTTTGTTCACATTTCTTTGCTTCGTGATCCATTTTTCCACATATAAAACATTTTCTTTTATCAGAATTACTAATTAAATGATCATCCTTGCCACATAAAAAACACATCTTTGGTTGCCCCCAGTATCTCACCATGCCTTTTTTCATCAGTATTACTTATATTTGGTGAATGTATAATTTTTTCATCTTGCATTTTCAATATTACATCACATTCCCAACCCTCAGTCCATAAGCTTCTATTATCATACATTTTGTTACATATATAACATCTCTACATATAGTCTTTAAATATCAGTTCAAAATTACAGAAACACTTTCTTCTTGACTCCTCTATTAAAATGAATGCCTTTTCTTTTGTTATACTGTTCTAGAAAATTTTCCATGCATTGAGCCTCTTCAAAAAAATATCATAAAATGTATCCTTATTAATACAAATAAAGGCTTTTACCTCTTTGGTTCTACCCCCAGTGGTGCTATGACACTGCCCCTTATTTCATACCTGTTTAATTCCTTTTTTGCCTTTTTGTTTATCTTCACATTAAATTTTCTTCTAATTTCTGCTGTTTTTCCTTCTCTTCTTTCCCCTTTTCTCACTGTCTGTATATACAATCTTTTTTCTTATTTTTTCTCCTGTGAATCTTCATTCTTCTGAATCCTGTCCATTATCTCTCCACATGATGCTGCTTTTTCACTCTCTGGTTTGGAGTTTGCTTTGATCTGTCAATTCTTTTAGGTAGACATCCCACAGTCCTCCCAGTTGAAGGGTTGTAACAACACATTCTGTTGTTGAAACATCCATTGAAAACAGATGCTGTTGGAAGATGTCCTTCACATCCAACACTATGGTATCTTCTGCTTGCTTTTTCGCTCCTATCACTCTGTTCACATCAACGCTACCATTCTTTTCCTTCCTCACATCTTTCAACTCCTTCTCCACTATGCTAACTTCCACAGCTGTTTGATTAACAGTGCTTTCATTTTCCATACCAATCACATGTTGTCCTTCTCTTCCATGCTTCCTGCTTCTCCGAGCTGCCTTCAGTCTCCGAATGGAAGACAGGAAGCACCAGACAAAACTGGGTTCTCATATGATTGCTCACACAAAGAGTAGGGGAAGTTTCCTAATGCCTGACCAAATTTTTGCTAGTAGTATAAATACCACCTCATGTCTCCCCTGAAAAGAGGTTGCTAGGCTAGTAGGACTAACCTGGTTAACAAAGGATAAATAAATAAATATAAATAAATAAATATATATTATTGCACTTCCACAGTATATACTAATATATATAGAAAGAGAAAGAAATGTATAACAACAGCCTTAGGAAAAAAAAATAATAAAAAAAAATAAATAAATAAACTCACTCCTGCCTCAGGCTGAAATCACTAGATTCATAAATTTTACAAAAGCAATTTCTGGTAGCAATAATTATTAGGCAAATTATTGAAGGTTCCTATTATAATTACCAAATTAAATTGACAATTGACTATTTGTTAACTTAAGCAGACTAAATCCCCAGTTTTTGGTGGTATTCTGTCAGAAATATTCACTATACTCCCATAGAACTGAATAAACATTTAACATAGTTATCTAAATTATTGTAGCAAAATGATTTTGACCTCATCTACCGAGATATAATGTGTTATCATCAATAATTAAATGTCAAAAGGGCAAGAATGAATAGATTACAAACAACAGCTAAGTTGTTAAATTTAGACTGCAATATTTTTTTATGTTTAGTTTTAATGAAAATACTTGTACCCTAATGGAAGATGTAGTTTACTGAGACCAAACAAGATTTATTTGTATTTGTCAACACAAGATGATTTGTAAAGTTATTTCCATCAATGATCTTGGATATTGATGTGAATCCCTTTTGATATCACAATACCTTGACCTAATAAAGACCTTTAATTCTTTAAGCTTGGACTGCTGTTTTAAAACTTTAAAACTCACTCTAATTAGTCTTTTTTGAGAAGTAACCTATAGATGTTAATATAAGGTCATTTGCATCTAAGGTGACAAAATTAACATGAGGCATAAAACAATATTGATTACTCTTATCATACCTGTTGCACTAAATTAATCTCTTTCAGACTTTTTTTGGAAGCAGAGTGGTTTAGCAAGCAAACAATATCTGTTAGTGTTAATAACCAAAATCTCCCATTCACATATTATTAATGTTAGTGAAATCATAAAAAAGAATCTAAAAGCTTAAGATAGTACAGCAATGAACCAGGCTCCTTTCATAATATAACCCAAAGGCTGAGCACAATGTGGAAGCCTTTTCCCATCATGGGAGCATCAGTGCAAAGAGCAGTTTTACAGGTAAAGCTACATGCTAAAGTGGTAATTTGGGGGAATGGTAATGCTAATTGGTAATGTGCTATCTGTAGGAAATGCCTGTGGCTCCTGATTTGTTTAGCTGAGTGATTCACAGAATATTTTATCTGAGTAAAATGTTACACTAAGAGGAAAAAGTGATGAGAGTAAAACCATGGTGATCATCTTCTCACTCCTCTGGGTACACTCACAATGCAGGTATGTTCAATGAAAGTGTGTGTATTTGTGTGTGGGTGTGAGTGTACTACTCTATGCATAAATGGGACTGCATGAATGTGTTCATGTGAATGTGTGTGTGTGTGTGTGTGTGTGCGTGTGTGTGCGTGTGTGTGCGTGTGTGTGCGTGTGTGTGTGTGTGTCTGACTGCTTGTTTATCTGGTGGTCTCTACATTGTGTGTGTGTGTGTGTGTGTGTGTGTGTGTGTGTGTGTGTGTGTGTGTCTGACTGCTTGTTTATCTGGTGGTCTCTACATTGTGTGTGTGTGTGTGTGTGTGTGTGTGTGTGTGTGTGTGTGTGTGTGTGTGTGTGTGTGTGTGTGTGTGTGTGTGCATGTGTGTGTGTGTGTGTGTGTGTGTGTGTGTGTGTGTGTGTGTGTGTGTGTGTGTGTCTGACTGCTTGTTTATCTGGTGGTCTCTACATTGTGTGTGTGTGTGTGTGTGTGTGTGTGTGTGTGTGTGTGTGTGTGTGTGTGTGTGTGTGTGTGTCTGACTGCTTGTTTATCTGGTGGTCTCTACATTGTGTGTGTGTGTGTGTGTGTGTGTGTGTGTGTGTGTGTGTGTTTGCGTGCACCATGCTATGGAACATGAATTTGCACTACTTAATTAGCAGGTGTACACCATAGAAGGGTTTTGATGTCAGCCACAACAGCAGCAGCAGCAACGTAGTGCAGACTGTAGAGTCAAAGAAGAAACATGCAGTAGTTGTACCCCAGCCACAGCATATTGTGGGTGCCATACACTGCAGCATTAGTAAAGAGTTGGCATGTGGTCCACAACTTGGGGTCATGACAGAGACAATACAGAAAGATATTTTGCATATGGTTTTATGCCGAGGCTATTCAGAATCGTGTATGGACTGACATCATTGTATGTTGGACATCACCATACATACACAGGCTAAGGGATGGGTAGAGCATTGTCACCATCACATACATAGGTGGGGGGCATGGTGACAGGTGACCGCAACACTGTAATACAGGGCAGGGTTATTGTAGGTGAACAAACTAGCAATCTCTTCTTGGAGGTTGTGGGTCATCAGCTATCACATCCTGCAATAGTGAGGTTGAGGTGCTATCATGTGATCATTGGTGTTGTGCACTGTGTTGACCTGTCACCTACAAACCCACATGACGTTGGTGCCATCCCAGTTCCTCATCTGTGTGCAGCCACTTTCCCTATCTGGTGAGTGTCATCAAAAACTCCTCAACTTCACTGAGCTGTCATTATGTTGATGGTCCACTTCTGTCTGTTGCAATATCCCATGTCTTTTCCATTGCACAGAGCTTTATATTGGTAACCTTCCTCACACATGCTGTAGAGACCTGTTATGACCACCCACAGCATTCACATTTGGCACCAGTCCTGGCCAATTCTTGTAGTGATAAAGCTTGTCAGTGGGACTTACAGTGTGTAGTGGCCTTTCATTATTCTGTAGTTCTGAATGTATAGCCTCCCTAAGGAGGACATGACAGTACTTGTACACCTGGATACAGTAGCATAGCTAGGGTAGTGTGAGAGGAGCAACTCCTCTGGGCGAAGAGTGGGAAGATGGCATGATCAGCCAATCTGGATCTCTCTTTAATGCAATGCTGACTTTCAAAATCTAGTATTGCATTTGCTGAAAGACATGAGCACTGTAGTGCTCCATGTGTGGTCTAAACTGTAGCAAGCAATTTGCTGCAGTTTAAAAGTAAAAAAAAAAAAAGGTGCAGGGTATAAACTGCAGCAACTATTTGTTACATTTATAATACACAGTGTGCTACAGTTTAAAAGATTAAATTATCTTTTTTTTTAATAAAATATGCAGAAAGAGGGTCATGCTCAGGGCACAGAATGGGGGCCTGAATGGCTGGGGCAGGAGGAAGGGGGTGCATGTTGGTCATTTGCCCACCTAGTAGGTATGTCAGTAGAAGGAATGGCCATTTTTTTTTTTTTACTTTTCAGTGAAAGAGGTGGGAGCTAGGGGTGGGGTATGAATTTGACTGGAAAAAGTGCTGGTTTGCAGTATAGGCACAGGTCACTGGTTGAGCCAGCTGCACTTCTGTCCTGCAGGAGAAGCATATTAGTCACCAAGTGTGAAAGGCATGAACATAGGCTCCGCCTTTATGCATCTGATCATCAGTTTCAGTTAGTGATATGTACAGCATCCATCACATTTACAAACTGTAATCATTTCTTAACATATGGCCCTGTACCCCACTCTACTAGTGGTATACCCGTCCCACAGTTTACTTTCTTTTTAGTTTTACCTCTACACCCAAGTCACAGGCAGATGGTGCTGTGGTATATCAGTATCATATGTTCCCTCTTCCATATACACCATGGCATCTGTCTCGACTGTCACTGATATAAACAAATGTTCCACTTGGATATCCAACATGGGGTTTGTTGCTGTAGCTTAGGTTCTTTACTAAGGAGAACTCCTATATTAACTCTGGGAAGCTGCACATCCACAGCAGCTTTACTGGAATTCCTCTATTTCAGGGCTGCATAGCTCTAAGTGGTGTTGCAGAAAATGACACTGAGTCTGCATGAGTCTGATAGCATTGCAATTACAGTAATGAAGGTAGTTAGTGCTATGGTAAGTGAATCTCTACCAGTGCAAAATGCACAATCCTAACATGCAAGCATCAGCCATGCATACCACAGTATCTACCAAATATATGACCTATATGCTGATTGGACATCTGTACACATGTAATGCCATGATGCAGTGTTACTTCCACATACTAGTGCCAAGACATAGCACTATGACCATGCACTAGTGTTGTGTGGTAAATCTCTACAATGGATAACATGTCATTCACAAACATGATTGAGTGGTTAAGGTAAATTCTGTTTCTTTTGAATTCAGAGTTCTAGTGTGGTTAGCCAGACAGAGAGTAGGATTTCCAGCTTCTTCTTGTACAGGAACTTCAGGAAATGCCTGCTGGGCAATAACTATGTCCCTTTCTGTAAAGCGGCACCTGGTACAAGCTGACTGGCATGATAAATGATGCCACTGACATAACCTATCATGATAAGCACTCTAATCATAAATACAGTGACATTAAGTGTTACCACCCTGGCCTGCTGGAGGAATGAAAGACAGAGGCTCATTAGAGGGAAACCTGATGTATAGTATAAACTTTTTTTCAGTACCACTGTCATCTACTCTTTTAATTGTTCCATGTGTATGTTTAGGAGTACATACTTTGCTTTCCAGTGACAGAGCAGCAGGAGCTGAATGTGACTGAGTGTGACAGAAAGCAGGAGAACTTTTCTCAGCAGCAGTATGATGTCTCTGCAGGCCCTCTGCACAACTGTGATTGGGTTTTGCAGCTTACTTGCTGTGATCATTTTTCCAGTTGTGTTGTCCTTCTATAGGATCAGTTGTGGAAGAGGAAATAAGGTCGTAGTCATTTAGGTCTGTGCTGGCCTCTGCCACTGGCAGTGGCTCACTAGTGGCCACCAAGTCTAACATTCAACAGGGAGAACATATGTTCAAAGTGACCTAGAAGGGTCATTGGTGCCCCCTGTGTCTGTGGATCAGAGGAGTCTCTAGTGGATTCCCAGCATCAGTTGCAGAGGCTGCTGGATACCAGGTTACACTACCAGCTGGATGTCAGCTTTGGAAAAGTGGGGCACCTACTCTTATTACTAGTTTTGTTGCATGACTGGCAGTCCCCACTCATCAGTCGGGCTGCTAGGGAGTAACCAGGCCAGAACAACAGTCACCCAGGTGAGTGGTGTCTAATTTTTGCCTTTTGCATCCTTAGCTTGACATGCTGGAAGCTATTTACTGCCTCATTCATATCATATTATCTATGTAGCTCTTCCTGCAGCAACCCCCTCAAATGTTTGTTCTACTCCTGCTAAAGAGTCCTGGTCATAGACAGCAAAACCTAAAATGAGATATAAATAAACAAATAGCATGCAGAAATGACAAGAACTCATTGCAATTCTGTATGGTGCTCATTCCTGACTTCATATATTTGGTGGTCTACATTTTGGCTATTGGAAAATAAAGCTAATGATGAAAAATTGGCAGTTTGGCATAGATGATTAAGACCAATGAGATGGTAGTAATGGACACTGCAGCATTTCTAGTTTAAGTCCCATAGCCTCCCCATCTCAGTACTCAGTTTTTTAATAGATTTCTCTGTGTTGATCTGTTTCTTGCCTTTTCAACCATAAGAGATTCAACCTTCTTTGATCTTCTATTCCATCACAAAACAAATGGTTTCTCAAATATGAAGTTAAAGGATATAAACCTCCATCAACAGATAAATCAAACATTTTAGTGTGATAGATTCACATTCCAATGTATCCACCATCTCTGGAACAGACTTCCACTACTTGTCAAGCACAGTAGCATCCTAACCAACTTCAAGGTAAACCTAGATAATTGGATGGGTGGCTTCAAATTCTTTGTCTGTCTGTCTTGGATTGCTCTTCTTCAGCCTCGAGGGAACCTCTACTACTGGTTACTGGCTGGGCTTGTAATGGTCTGCATATCAATTACCTATCAATTTCTTATGAATCCATAAACCTATAAATGAATAAAACAGTGCACACCTCTACATCCAGCATCATCTGTCCTTATTTGGTATTACAAACTGCAGAACTTGCTTTCTTCTTCAGTGGATGGGCCAAAACACTTCCTCCTGCCCAACCTCAAATTACCCAGCTAATCCTGAACAAAAAAGTCTCAACCCATCATCAAATACTTGGATGCCCTCCAAAATCCTCTGACATAAACCTAGCCACAGATGTACTCAGAATCTGCTTCAAATGCATTTCCACTAAGCTCTCACTATGCTTTATCAAACATGGCAGAGGCTTCACTGATAAATCACTCCAACATGTTTTAGTCTGTCTGTCAGTCTGGCTCCATGGGTACCATTCTTAACACTTGGAAAATAGCCAGCATGTGGCCTCTCCCAAAACCTACATCAGTCTTGCAGACTTCTGCCTAATCACCAGCACCACAGAACATCCCAGAAAATGTATTCAATACCAAATATGTAATGATACTGAAAAACACAATGTCGTCTTCAGATGCCATCATGGCTATTGGACAGGAAGGGTACTATAACTACCAATTGGATACTAGCTGATGATATCCTTGTAGCTATTGATAAAGGCCTTCTCACAGGGGCCATCTATATTGATCTCACAGTGGACTTTGATGTGAAACAACTCCAGCTCCTTGCCCTCCCCATGGCTGGCTTCAACTTCCTAAATAATTATTTCACCTAAAAATTAGGTCCTGTTCATACTCCACTTTCATCCCTTGCCAAAGGTCTTGCCCAAGACTCAGTGCTTGCCCCACTTGTCTTGTGCATGTTATTAAGTTCCTTTTCTGCCACTGTACCCTTCACCAAAATCATTATCTATGGGAAAACATGGTAATTTGTAGATCATAGCTTTCCCCAGTACTGAGTGAAGATCAATCTATTCTCTAATCATGGTGTTTCATTAATCACTTGTTAACTTATCTAAATAAAACAAAACAATGCTTTAATCTCCAAGTGTGGCTAACAGTAATCCTACAGGGAACATAAAGGTTCTAACATATATTACATATTACATATAGTATAGTTACTAAGAATGTAGTTACAGTCTTTGATATATTTTAAGCATAACCTCAAGCAGCCAAAATCAAAGATAAACAGTGGCAGGTTCCTGTTCTGGGCATGGAAGATCTCACACTTTTTGTCCTCTGGTACCAGAGCTGTTATATGTAAAATAAACTTCCTTAACCAGCATGAGTATAGCCACACCTCATTGCATCCAACTTTCCAAAAAACCTCCCTTCTGTAAACCAGAGCTGTCCAAATTTTCTGATTCATTACCACATCTCCAAGATAAGAACACTATTGCTCGGTCCTTTTAAAAACCAAATATCTACCATTCAAGACATGTACTGTACTGTTGCTAGGATCTTACAGGTTTTCACTCCTGGAATACAATTATTGTCCATTTGTATGCTACAGCCTTAATAGCCATAACACATACCATCTTTGCTCACCTTACACTTGATGCACTGACTTTTGGAAGATCACCCAATAAACTTACCTGTCTCACAACCCCCTCACTATTCTTGGACCCATGACTCCCTTCTCACATCCTAAAGAAGGCTAACTAACTGTAATTCCTTCCTTTCCCAGTGGTGCTCCACCTTTTAGAAAAAAACAGTTTGGCAATCTCATATTCTGTCAGGAGCTATCTGTTATCCATAACCCAGAGGTTAGGATGTTCCTGGTACTACAATTTTAAGTCTGTTTGAGTAGTTATATATTTATATCTATTTATATACTTATGACTATATCTATATCTAATCTATATCTATCTATATACAGACACACACACACACACACACACACACACACACACACACACACACACACACACACACACACACACACACACACACACACACACACACACACATACACACACGTGTGTGTATGTATGTATACATATATTGCATGCAGTTTATACAGTTTATACAGTTTTTCTGTAATGTACTTATCTAACATCTAGGCTTATTGTGTCTGTTCTGTCATGTACTGTCAATGCCTATTAATGAATGTGTCAACTATATTTTACTGTTCCTTGAAACTGCACTTTTTGCAAGTTGTGCTTTGTACCAGTGCTTTGACTAATAAAAAGTTGTTGTGGATCAGTACATTACACCAGTTAACAAATTATAAATAGAAAATAAATTAAATAGACATCTTCATTTCTCAGGAATCAGTTCTGAACTGTGATAATTGCTTGCGGATATGTGATTACCTTAATTTATATGCATTTTCAACAAACTACTATAACACAAAGATTGTAGCATGCTGTGTCTACAAGTTCCTTTTATGAATTATGATGTTGCCATTATGCAAGTCTTTTCTCAAATCTGATTTGACATGATGAATGCAAAGTCACCCTTTATGATGGAACTGCATAATGGCAATTCTGTGTTTAATAAGGCGGGACTTTAAGATTAATATGCTGATGTTCACTTAGAAATGACTGGTAACTTTTAATGTTACAGGACTGCCTTATATTTCTTTAATTATTTTATTTTATTAGTTAACTGACTGTGTGGGTTGATCATTGATAGGCTTTCCTCCTCTATGTTCATGGACCATGGAAGAGCAAAATGCAGAGATAAAAGAGCAAATACAAATATTTAATTTATACTAAAATAAGTAACATACAAGACAGAAACTATATAAGACACGGGCAATTTAATAGCAGGTAAAGCTTTCATGTACAGTAAGGCAAAAGGTGACTGCTGACAAATAGGTCTTTGTAACATTGCCATAGTTCAGTGTTTCAGGCCAATAATTTTGGTTTTCTATCTATGTGCCCCACCTAATGAACTCTGTTGCTGTCAATGCAGAAGTCTTACATAAAAGGAAATTGCAGTCCTGGGAGAACATTTATGTTACTTCTGTTTATTTCATGAAGATCATAAGAAGTGCATGTCGGAATTCAGGATCGTGAACGCTGAAAACCATCAGTGCTTCCTGTGTAGCATTATTGATCATTGTTTTGAAACTTCCAAATAGTTACAACATACTGATCTGAAATTTAGAACACAGTTGCTTGGCTTGAGTCAGGAATGTGATACATAGGTATCCTGTCAGTAAGCCAGGCATGATGCATTCTGATTTATCAAGTCTGACAACCTGAACCCAAATCTGCTGAATCTGGGAAATTGCTCTTTTTATCAAAATGTAATGATTCAGTGTTAATGTAATTAATATGGGCATAGCTGACTTTAGGCATAGGCCAACTAGGTGGCTGCCTAGGGCACCACTCTAGCAGGGGTGCTTTTCCAGTAATCTGGATGGTGTAGGTAGACCAGATTGGGGGCACTGGGTGGAGGTGCTGTGGAGACCTTTTGCCTAGGGCACCAGTTGACCAAAGGCCGGCCATGAATGTGTGGGTAGAGAGTGTTCTTCCTTGCATGTTGGGGCATTGGCAAATGGAGTCCCTAATAGAAAAGTTATTTCAGAACATTGTCTTGACTTCTCAGAGTGTTATTTCTGCTGAGTAACTATACTGAAAGTGGATAGATCATTGTACAGGGGAAGACAGACACACACACACACATAGAACAGCATAGACAGCAGCAAATGTGTACACACTGTTAGGGGAGACATGCAATGAGCAGAGACAAATAGAGGGCAGACAAATGGTGATGTGGAAGGCTGGACAATGCACAAGACATGGGGTGTTACACAAGAAGACAGGAATGTACATTGTTGGGGCTAGGGTAAGGTATAAGCACCAAGATAATATCTGCTGCTCTGACTCAAAGAAAAATTACCATGATCCATTAACAAATGATGGATTGAGGTAGGAAGAAAAAATGGTACACATGCCTCTCTGATAGTTGTATGGTGAAGGCTGAATGACTCTGCAATGCACTCCAAGAAGTTCTCTGTTTTGGCAAAGTATCTGCCCAGTACTGTGACCACTACAACCTCCTCCACCACCTGCTCTGTCTGGGGCTAGGTCACCCTAAGTAATAGGGCTCATCTTCCTGCCAGTGAGAGGTTGGGGCACCCCTTTGGAGAGGTATTCTTATCATCTTCACCGTCTTCTCTTACAACCTCATCAGAGACTGGCAGCAGTCAAGATGCCTGTTGAGCATATCCAGTATCAGGACTTGCAGGAATGAGATACAGTGGGAAGTTTGAACATATCTTACCCAGTGGACTGGATGCATTTAAACCATGTCAGCATATGTGAGAAAAACTACCCTTGCCTGACCTCCATTCTCCCCTACCCCCTGTTGTAAGCAATATGGTTCCTGACTTGTTCTGTTCATGCTAAAAAAAGAAATGGTCAAATCAGAGAACTTTAATTGATGTAAGGTAAGAAGCCAGAAAAATTGTTACAACCTACACTCTCATACTTTTGTTTTGTTGGACCTCAAGCATGAAAGAGCTGTGTGTCCCCTGCATGTAACTTAGTATCTTTGTGCTGAAATATGACCTTGGTACACATGGGTTCATACCAGATAACGTGAAAGAATACTGGTACGGAGAAGCAAAAACTCATGACACAAGGCATATCTACAGAACTTAAAATGAATGTAGTCAGCATATTCTATCATATGCTACCATCAATCCCACCTAACACAGATGTATCATAACGTAACCCACACATATATGGTATGCTGACTTAGACAAAGATTTGTTAAAATACGGATAGTTATCCAAACATAAATACAGTTCACATACAATCCCATTTAATGAGCTGTATCCAACATTTTGCCTCCCGTCCATGCAGATCATCAAGATAGTGACATTGTAGGTCACTATACTGATGTGTGCACTATTCCCCTCTGCAAATAATACTCATGGGTGAATACAACACCTCAGATAGATCATAAAAGGCTTCAGCTTTATGGAGTAGACAAGTATAAGATCCCAGTTGTATCTTCCTGAAATGGCCATGAAGAAGGCAAGAACATAATCTTGCTGTTCTTCATGCACTATTCAAGTAGTACCCACTGGGCACTAGCACAGGTTGCCATTACCATGCTAATATTCCAGACAATTATGGCATTTTCCTAACAAGTACAATGCTAGCTGCTAATCACACATATAGTGTGATTTCTGCATCGCAGATGTTGTAGCTTGCAGCCATGCAGATGTTTGATATCGTACTCATGCAGGAGTGTATGAACATGCGATGTCAGAGGCAAGGTCAAGTGTCAAGCTGCGTCTTACTCCACAGATGCACAGAAGCAATATAAAGCCATTCATTGCATTCGTGTTACTTTGCCTCACTTGCTTTTGAACTATGCAAATATGTATAAAGCTGTGCAGTTAGAGAACATGTTGCCTTGTACATGCTAATATGCAGACTTGGAAAGCCATTTTGGAGATATATGCAGCAATGTTTATAGAAAAAACAGCAATTTCAGAACTTAGAGGAAGCTCTGAAGATGTACACAGTAATCTGCGTGTGCACATACGCATATGTGTGTGTGTGTGTGTGTGTGTGTGTGTGTGTGTGTGTGTGTGTGTGTGTGTGTGTGTGTGTGTGTGTGTGTGTGTGTGTGTGCGTGTGTGTGTGTGTGTGTGTGTGTGTGTGTGTGTGTGTGTGTGTGTGTGTGTGAAACATTCTTTTATAGTGTCCAATGGATACTGTAGTATAAACTACCATGGCTATCTCTTCTGGATCCCTGTAAACTTCTTTATCTGGCATCCCTCCTCAACTGTAAATTTGAGCCACTCTAGTTGACTGCTTGTTGCAACCGTAGCAAGCAGTTTACATAAGTTATTTCAGCACCCTCACAAACTGAGCTCTTGTGTGATTCTGCCATGACCGCAAATACAGTATCGGCATTCATTTATGAAGATGCAATATCCCCACAACTTCATAAATCAGTACTGGTACTTAACGCACACACTATCAACACCTGATAACCATATTCCCTAACAGACAGACAGACTAATAACATTAAAAAGTGGGCAAAAAGGAGAAGCTCTTCACTGAGTGGAGAATTTTAATCTTTCAATAGTAACCTAAATGATACCACATCCAAATTAAGGATAGAACAATAGAAGTCTCTTTAGACCAATTTTCAACAAAGTAAACAGAGGTCATGGAAATAATGGATCTGGTAGATACCAGATAACCATGCCATTGTGTGGTAGATGATACACGCTGGGTCAGAGATGCAAAGGTTTAGCATGATGAATTTGTAGAACTGCAAGGAGTACAGTCTTCCCTCCTGAGAACCTCCATAAGAAGACATGGTGATTAGTAGATGTTAAAATCAACTGAGAAGCTAATGTCTTACATTATGGAAGGAGTACTTCATAGACTGTGTACTTTTATAAGGAGACAAATAAATGTATTCCATTAACATGTCTAAAATATGAAGTAAGCCAGGCTATCAGAGAAAATCAGTGATATCCAGGAAGTGGATGGTTGTGTCAGTACAGGCTTGGATGTGAAATGCAAATAGGGATAACAGATACTGTGGATATAACTGGAAAAGATGTTGTGAAGGAATCAGTGACTTTTGGTGGGTCATTCTACAATCCACAAAAGACTGATTAACGGCTTCCTATTCAGTGATGGCTTCTACATGGAAAACATGCCATAACGCATTAGTAGTATAATTTTTTTTTTAATCTGCAGGATCTGGGGTTTAACTTTCCCTGACAACAACTATATTGTGGATAAATTTGATACATTTTAGGAGTGCAGTTGATGCAGCGTTCTACCTGGGATTTGTAGAAATTAAAAACATGCTAGAGTTTCATTTTCCATTATGCTGATGCTAATGTCTTGATATTGTTGGTACTGCTGAGTCAGGATATGGCTAGCAGTCTATGGCAGTAAGTGTTCATTGCAAAATACTGCTATGTTATGCACTTTGGTGGTGGAGTCAATTAATGACATATGTGTTGTTATGTTACCGCATGAAAAAGATAAATTAAACATCTGAGTATATAAACAAGCCAGGCTGAAGCATGCTATGCAGTCTGAGAAGAGAGTGGCAAAACAACAGAATGCAGAGATGCATAACCAAAGGTGAGAACATGCAAAATTTGTATTTTTCTTATGCAGGACATTGCAGAGTACACTGCCAGAATAATTTATTCACCTCTGAAGGTCATAGTGGGAGAGATTCACAAAGCCGGTTGACAATTTTGCAAAGGGATTACCAAGTTTGTATGGTAAAAGGAAGATGTTAAGTAGAAGAAGAGGTTTAGGTCTCAAGAAATGCATATGCTAAAAGAGAGAACAGAAAAGGAAGAGATGATGTTAGCCCACTGCACTAACCTAAAATAGGAAGAACAAAAAAGGTGATCACATGGGTAGCAATTTGAGCTGGGCAGAGTTATGATCAGCATAAGGATCTTTTGTATTTTTAGAGTGTGATAGTTCATAGGTTCTTGGTACTTACTAGGCTGTTGATTCAAGAGAATCTTTAAAAGCCTAACCCTGCATTCCCATGAAAAGTTTAGCCCTTGTAATTTAAGTAAGAAAACAACCCAGAGCCAGGCAGAACATGTATATGTTGTCACTATTCATAAGGGGAGGGGTGCTAAACCAGGGATGAATTTGCAAAAGAGTTCTCAAACCATGAATCCTTTACACAAGCAGTAGCATCATTAACTTGCTATGTTAACAGATAATGATGATGATGATGGTGATGACGACGACTGGGTTGGACCACTAGGATGATGGCAGAGTGGTCTATTTTCAGGGACACCTGAGGTGGTATGTATATGGACCAGGGGAAATTTGGCCAGGGCACTGAGGAAATTCCCCTACTTTTTTTTTCAATAGAATCTGTGGGATATTTTTTACATTCACCTGAGCTACCATCATTTCAGGCAAACAGAGCCTCATTTTAACACCTTGTCTGTCAACACCCAGGAGAAACGCACAACCTAATGTTGTACTACTATGTCAGTAATTGAAAAATGAACCCTGTCACCTGATTTTTATTTATTTATTTAAGTTTGATGACCGGGAAAGTCCACTGGGCCCAGGAGGGCCTGTTTTCATTGGAGGCCCGGGGAGAAAAGCTCCACAATAATTGCAAGTTACATTTCACATGTTACAAAAGGACATAGTTCATACAGCTAATTAAACATTTACAGATAAGCTTCATGATATTTGCAATTGGCTTGTCACAATGTTACAAAAATGAAAAGACATAATTCAATACAGAAATTTCAACATTTACATAAAGTGAATATTATTGTTATAAACTCAATTGTAGGTTTAACATTTCAAAATATATAGCTACTAGCCATTAGTAGGTTAGGAAAATGTTATGCATGGAGAGGGTAATAATATATTTGAAACTGGAGAGTATAGTACAGTAAATATTAGAGAGAAAATTAGTTTTTAGTAGGGGACGGATTGTCTTGGGTGGGATGAAGTAATAGTAGAGGTAGTTGGATGAGTCAGTGCAAGGTGGAATGGGGGGGGGGTTAAATTGGAGCATGATAAGGGCATTCCCATTTGGAAGAAAGATGAGAGAGTAGCTGAGATTTTAAATTTGTATTGTTAGGTAAGTTGCGTAGGTGTGTGGGGAGAGAGTTTCACTGTTTAGCTAAGGAGTGGGACAGCAGTAGATGGCCAGGAGGTCATGCAGGTTTGTGGACCTGAAGGAGATTTTGGTTTCTGGATCTGAGTGAGCGGTTGGGAATGTAAGGTTTTAAGGAGGTAGCGAGAGCTGGGCCATTGGCAGGTTTAAAGATGAGCTTGTGGGCAATGGTGAGTTGTAGGTAACTGAGGTAGTTCAAGCCAATTGAGGGTGAGGAGAGAGTGGCAGTGGTGAGATGAGTTTTTTGAATTGGTTGCAAATTTGGAGATCTTGTGGTAGCAGGATTCAAGTTTGGACCGAATGCCAAGATGGAGATTGGTGAAAAGAGGGGCACCATACATAAGGGAGGGGAGTAGGAAGGTGGATGCAAGAGTTTGATGGGTAGAGGGGCTTAGGAAGTGGTTGTGCCTGTAGAGGAGACCTAACTTTTGGTGGATTTTCTTGATTGTGGAGTGCATGTGGGTGACAAATTTTTGTTCTTCATCAATAATGATGCCAAGAAGCTTGCTGTTGGGAACAATTTTAAGGAGGGTGTTGTTTTGGCTCTGTATGGTGAATGTGGATTTGTCAATGGAGTTTATGGTAGTGTGAAAAACAGTAGTTTGGTTTTATTTGCATTTAGTGCCAGATGGTTAGACTGCATCCAGGTTTCTGTTTTGGAGAAGACTAGTTGGGTTTTTGATAAGAGCTCAGTGGGGAAGAAGACAAACAGATGACTGTTGAGTCATCTGCATATTGGATGATAGATGAGTCTGGGATGGATTGGTGAAAGTTGCTAATGAATAAGTTGAAGAGAAGAGGGCCAAGAACAGAACCTTGTGGGGCACCTGTGGGTGTAGGAAGGAAGGGGGAGGTTGAAGTTTTCCATTGGACAGCTTGTTGGCGGTTGGACAAGTAGCTAGCTCTCAACCAATCATGGAAAAATGTCAACAGAATCAGGGACAAATGCAGAAATAATCAGGGACAATCAGGGACACTTTTAAAATATTAAAACTATTAACTTGAGACAATGTCAGAACAAGAAAATGTAAATTAATATCCATCTTATGAAGTAAAAGAAAGCTATATCTATAATTATTGTTATTATTTATTAAGTATAATTGACTACCTTTTCTCCAAATGTCACCAATTTCTAGGAGGGATTAAGAGGGACAGAACTAAAATTTGAGTCAAAATCAGGGACGTCCCTGTAAATCAGGAACAGTTGAGAGGCGATGGTGGTGGGAGAGGTTGGGATATAAGTAGGGTGTGTGAGATGGTGTCAAAGGCCTTTGACAGATCTAGGAATAGTGTGGATACAAACTTGCCTGAGTCGTGTTCAAGGTTTATGGTTTCAAGAAAGGAAAGAAGGGCAGTCATGGTGCTGTGGCCAGGGTGGAAGCCGTGTAGGTTAGGGGAGAGGCGATTGTTTAATGTTATGTGTGTCATGAGTTGTGCTTGTATTGTTTTCTCTACTATTTTAGAAAGAGGGGAAAGGATGGCAATAGGCCTGAAGTTGGTGATATTATTATTTTTGCCACCTTTGTAGAGGGGGATGATGTAAGCATGGTGCCAGACAGAAGGGATGTATGATTCTTGTATGGATCTATTTATAAGAATAGAGATTGGATAGGCAATGCTGTATGCAGATTGTTTGAGGGAGGTGGGTAGAAGGTTGTTGGGTGCATTGCGACAGGGTTTGAGTTTGAGGAGAAGTGTTTTTATAGTGCTTGTGTGGATGGGCTTGAGGCAGAAGGATATGCAGGAAGGTTGATGATTGGGGTGATGGTTGGGGCAGGAGGGGGTGGTGGTGGAGGAGGCTGATAGTATAGCTATGCAGTCTATGAAGAATGAGTTGAACTGGCTGACTGTTTCAAGGTTGGAGAGGTTGGGGTCTGGGCATGGGTTTTCTTTATTGCCAGGATGCAGCATGGATGAGATGGAGTCCCAGAATTTTTTGGGATTTGTTGAGTGCAAGGACTGGAGTTTGGAGTAGTGGGCTTTGCGGTCTTTAATTATTAGTTTTTTTTGTGGAGTTTCTTAGTTGCTTATACTGTAGGAGGGTGTTAGGGTTTTTATGTTTTTGATATTGTTTTCATTTTTTGTCCCTTTGGTGCAAGGCTAGTTTAGTATCTTTTGATAACCATGGGCAGGGATTGGTTTTGATGCATTTAGTTCG
This sequence comes from Protopterus annectens, assembly GCF_019279795.1. Lineage (NCBI taxonomy): Eukaryota > Metazoa > Chordata > Ceratodontiformes > Protopteridae > Protopterus > Protopterus annectens. The sequence continues at coordinate 93,733,812 of NC_056731.1, read as the reverse complement.
GGGGAGAGGGCTTGCTGATTGAGAAGGGTTAGGAATGAGTGGTTAAAGTAGGAAACGGTATAATCTAGAGGAAGGGCTTTTAGAGGGGAGCAGTCAGTATGCTTTAAGCATTCGGAGAAAGTTAGAGGGTTGAAAGAGGAGAGGTTGCAGGTTTGGATGTAGTGGTGTTGTTTATGCAGTGGAGATGGGAGACAGTCAGTGAAGGCTGGTAGGTGATTGCCTTTGCCGACCGTGATCTAAGAGTAGAACCCAGCACCTTCTGGTCTTGCAGTAGTAAAGGTAAGCAGATAACCTATTGAGCCACTGACAAATGAATCTAATATCTTGATGTGGGCAAAGAACCCACATCCTTCTGCACTTCACTAAAGGTGAGTATGTTACCTGTTGAGCTACTGAGACTATTGCTAGACCCCTCCCCTTCATTGTCAAAATGGCTGGTGGGTTCAGCTCTATTAATGAATTTAGAGCTATTTGTAAAATTTGGAATATGTTGGTGTAGGTGTAAGGACCAGCTGTACATAGAAAGCTGCAGTGATTGAATAAGGATTTTCCATCATTGCCTTTTAGGGTTGCCACCTTTGTGAATGTCCAAAGTGGGACATTTTTATGTAGAAAGGTGAGATTTTGAGGGCAAAAGATTCCCATGGCCACTTACACTTTCTTGTCAAAATGTAAGCTTATTCTTGTAACATTTGAGTTGTTTGTGCTATTTCCTATAAAATTAAGGTGTTTCAGGTACACAATAGCTGTTTTATGCAACCATTAAAGCAAATGTATAATTTTTTTTGTCCTAAAATCTTAGGACATTTGCCATTTTTATTTTTATTTATTTATGTATTTATTTATTTATTTGCAGGATGAAACTGCCTAAAGTGGGACTGTCCCTTGCAAAAAGGGAAAGGTGATAACCCTATTGCCTTTCTATATTTGATTTGGGCTTTTCTTCAGATAATGAAGTAAGACTTTGAAATTGATTACCAAAGAATACTGTACTGTACTGTGAACATCACCTGAGGGTTACAAATACTCAAGGCATGTGTGTGTAAAGAAATAAAACCACAGTTTGAATAACTACTTAGGGACTGGCTGTGGCAGCTGGACAGACTCTTAACTGGGTGTCTTCCTTCACTGGTTTATGCAATTATTCCTGTGTTTTGCTGGGCAGTCATAACTCCAGATATGTACATTTACACTCACTAAGGGGATGGATCTTGAATGCATAGTTTGTAATTTTGGGATGATGAATTGTATTTAACGTCACTTAAATTAAACTGAAACATTTTCCAGTGGAAAAGCATGACACAGCTTTAATACCAGATTCTCAGATTTAACAGAGGGAGGTAGTTCACTTTAAAAAAAAAAAAGAAATTGAATATCCCATTGACTGACATGGCAAATAAAGAGCAGAGGTCTAACATAATATAATAAGAGAAACCAAAGTTCACAAGTGAAGTGTGAAATGCTGCCCTGGGGTGTCAAGAACAGACAAGTGTGATTTTTTTTCTAAAAGCAAGGTCTCTGCTGGACGAATGTTTCTGCTTCTGTGTTATTGTCTTTGGTATGTCCTTGGTATCTGACTGTGTCATGTAATGACGTCTCTGGTTTTGATGTCCTCTCAAATTCATTAACACTGCCCCGTGAAGCCTACATGAAAGCATACTTTTTTAACATCCATCTGCTAGGTTTCTGTACACATCTTGTTCATGTGGTGCTCATCTTAATTTTCCACTATTCTAGAATATATAGGATCAGTGACTAATGTTGAATAGCTGGGCCTGAGAAGAATATGTCCAAATAACAGTGAGTGCAAATATTCATAAGAAGGAATTACATGGGAACCTCTGATGCAAAGTTACTTAGGAAGAAAATAAATTCTTATAAAGAATAATTTCAGATGAATCAGTATGCTAAAAGAAATTGTACAGAGCATCACTCATTTAATGAAATATAGCCCATATTGATACACACACCATTTATTTTCACTGAATTTGTGAATCAGTGCTCTTTGTTGCAGTCTCTATATTCAGAATGATTTTTTTTTGCTATTCTGCTAAAATTTAACCTAACTTGAAAGTAGGGAATATTAGCTAAATAGTTAAATCTGATGCATTCACACAAATGTACATTTGGATTTGTCTTACTCTGAGGATTTCTATTGTTCTGGTGCTCTTTCTTAATTTTCTTGCTTTATGTGTGTTATACTAGTCTTGTTACCTAAGAAATATGTGCGCAGCAAAGACTTATCTTTTTATAATTTGCACCTGCTTTAATAGTAACCACCAAAACACATTCATTAGCTAAGGACACAGAAGTAATTTGTGAAGGTATATTGCACAATTACATTGTATTCAGTGATTCACCTACAGCCCTGTATAACTGTACTAGCACAACAGAACCATTTTCTCAAAATCATACGGCATAGATCTTTTTTTTTCAATTTAAAATATTTGCTTTGTGAGTGCAGTTACTTATTTCTAGCCACTCTTTACATTAGTAAATGTTAGCCTATGCATTACATAATTCTGGCCCACATTAGTCAATCCTACAGAATGATTTTTTAAATAACCTTTATATCTATACCTCCTAATTAACATCTGGCCACTTGCTACATTCAAAAATAGCATGGCTTTCATAGATAAAAGGGTCAGAATTTCTTTTTTTATTAAAAGCCCTATAATGTCTTTATTCTATAGGTCTATAATGTCCAATGAATACTATGTGGCTATACATGCACTGTAACTGTGGTACCATGCACATCCACTCTGCCATCTGCTGCACAGTGGTGGAGTCCCACAATCCCTGTTCTGTAAAACGTAATCTCCTTGTCTCCACCAGATTATTGTTCGCCATAAGGATGCATTCATATACTAGTGTCAAGATTGATGAGCTGTAGAAGGGTGACTATTAACCTCTTCCTCTAGTTAGTTTCTCTTATGTGATGTCATAGTTTATCACAAGTGCACTGTTTCTATCCATCCAGCCATTATTCCAGTCATCTGTCCATCTTTCTATTTTATTAATCACTTAAACTGGTGAAGATCATAGTAATAGCAAGCTGAGCAGGGCAGACTGGACATCCTTTTCCACAGCAACAGTCCATAGCTTGTCTCTTGGGATACCTGGGAATTCCAAGACAAGCCAAGCAATATAATGTCTCCAGAAAGTCTCTGGTTTGCCTCAGACACCTTCCTAGTTTTCTGTCCCTAATAAAGCTCCCATGAGAAATGTCTAGAAAGAACACTGCATAGATGCACAAGCCACCTCAACTAACTTCTCTCAAACAAGAGGAGCACTCAACGGCTGTATTCTGAGATTCTCCTGAACTTCTACCTCAGTCACAGAAAGCAATTATAAATGGAGCCTCATTTTGGTCACATGTATGCATCTTCTCAGTTTTTGGTCACTGTCCAAAGATGGTTAGCAATGGTGAGGATGAGATATAGACTGACTGGTAAATTGAGGATTTTGTCCTATGATTCAGCCTTTTATTCACAAACTATGCTGTTTGCAGTCCTGTCATCAAAGAGTATATCCAGTGGTCAAACTCATTGTTCTCTCTTGTGCAGTATCCAGGGTACTGAAACTCTTTTTATTTTTGGTAGGTACACCACCCTCACCTGCAGAAGAAAGTCCATCCTTTTGCAGTCGTGAGGTATGACTTCTGATGTGAAGATTCTGATCTTTATCCAAGATATTTCATACTCAGCAGTAACATGCTTCTGTGCATTCCAGAAATCACAGCCACTGTGAACCCTCTTGTTGTTGTTGTCTTTCGGCTTTTCCCGGTTAGGGGTCGCCACAGTGGAACTCCAATCCACTAATGATTGGCAGTAGATTTTCACGAACGCCGAGGTACCAGCTCAACGTTCAACCTTCAATGAAGGCACGCCCATTTACGCATGTCATTTGAATGCCCAACCAACCGCGGGGAGGACATGCAGACTCCACACAGAAGGCACTCCCCGCACTCCAGCCGAGAATCAAACGGAGAACCTCTTGCTGTGAGGCAACAATGCTACCGCTGCACCACCATAGAAGAACTACATCTTGGAATTCATAGTGAGATTGTACACATGCCCATATATTTTCTTTGCATACCTCCATGCTACAATATTTAAGGAGTGATAATACATGCTTGGCACACTACTAATCACCTTCTGTTGTGCCTAGGTTTTTTGATTAACCCCAGATTATCGATCAAGTAGTCAGGCATGTTACAATCTCTATACCAGTGGGTATGGTTCAAATCTGCCTGTTAGAAGGAATGACTAACGACTAGAGTCACTTCATCATTAGTCAGTGTACAGTACTGTACCTTACTTCAAGAGAATGCTGTCTGCCGCTACTGAGAAATGGATATGTTACACAATTGTTTCAAAGTGCAAGTCATTTCCCACAGTGCTATCAGTTCTGCTTTGCAAGTTGAACTTCATTTTGTAAAGATTTGCAGTTATGTTTTTAACTCTTAAAGTTAGTTTTGAGTATAAAAATTGCTAAGGCTCAATGCATGATGCATAAATTACAAAAAAGTATAAATCACATTCAGTATTTGTTCCTTTGATATCCAATCTCCAGATTCTCATACCCACTGCAGTGTTTTACAGATTTTTATGCAGAAGTTGTATATGTTTCCGGCTCTAAAAACTGATAATACTGTACTGTACCATAATTAGCTGGAAACACTATATTCAATGAAACTGAAAAATGAAAGTCTTTATCTGTTAATTACCCAAGCTTATGCTGAACAGGTGACAGTCTCTCCTTTATGGCCAAGTCTTGTGCACATTTCAGAATGAATTCTCCAAACACTGTAGTTCATTTAATAAGGCTTTATTAAATGTTTACAACATCCGAATACTGTCTTCATTAACAGTACTGATAAACAATTAGTGTTCGAAGTTACGGCACGTCATATACTGATTGCCCTGCCCAAGGTAAGCTAACATAGTCTTTATATGACCTATCTTCTGTACTCAAGTTCCAGTGTCTATCATCTTCTCTGAGGTAACAGGTCGAAATGAACTTATAAACCTTAACCGATCTGCTATCCTGAACACAACATATTATATTGCTTCAGTCCAGTAATTTTCCTTACTTACTTTTTCTAACCTTGCCTGGTAGTTACATTATCTCTTAATTCTTTCCTTGTGAAAAGAACAGAACAAGAACTGTCTGCAATCTTCCCTTGAGAAACTGTTATCTCATGCTTAGCCATCAAGGTCATTCTTTTTTTCTGTTTTCTAAAATATATGCATAAATGAAACACCATTTCTGGGCCTGTTTTATTCTTTAGCCTGTCTAATGTCTAATAACTACTTTAAAATGGAAGTACCTAATCTAACAGTTGCTCCTGAGGTGTCTGATGAAAGACTACCGGGACCTACTTCTGTAGTTACCTTACATTTATATTGCTAACTACTGTATACAGCTTTATGCTACCTGACTCATAATTTGAAAATAAAAAAAAAATTATTTGGTAAATCTACAATTTTAATTTTGATCACTACTTCAGCATTTATGGCCTGTTTGGATTGAAGTCTTTTAACTTTATGATTTGAATAAACCTGCAATTTTAATTTTGACCACAAGGTGTCACTTGAGCATTTATGGCCTGTTTGGATTGAAGTCTCTTAACTTTATGATTTGATTTTTATATTATCCAGATTTATAGTCTTTAGAGCCTTTAAGTCTAAGTTTTGATGTATGAGTGATATATTTAAAACCTGTACATTATCCTACCCCCTTTTGCTGGAGGAAGAGGTCCTGCAAAATTTATCTGTATACCATGCTTCCTCTGAAACTGGCACTCTCTGCAAATGAGTTTTTTTAAAGTAGGGTTAGTCTGCAGACATATTATACACTCTTCCTGAATTTTTTTACATAATTTTTTCAGCTGAGGATTCCAAAACGTATACTTTATGATAGGCCAAATTTTCTGAAAACCTACATGACCTAGTAGCTGATGGTTGTGCTTTATCAGCTGCTTAGCCAATAATTTTTGGTACATAGGGCAAAAGTGCCCCTGTTCTATTTGTACACATACAACCTTACTCCCGGAACTGGACTGGTAACTTTGCATTGTGCCCTTTTAACATTTTCCTGCATGTCTTGGATCTTTGCCAGATTTGCCTCAACCGTTGACCCCACTTGGCTCCTCTCTGTTATACTTTTTACATTAATCTCCTTACACTGCATTGGATATAGAGGAATCCCCTCCTTGGCACTTTTTTTTTTTTTTTTTTTTTTTTGCTGCCGCATATTGTATAGCCTATCAAGCATGATGGCTATTTTCTTAAGACTAATTGAAATCTGCACTAAAAAGATAACTTTATAAGTGGTCTTGAAGCATAATTACCATATTCTGTGCGAACTTGTGTCTATAATGTTTTATTTAAATTTGCTTTATAGTGCTACTTACCTTTTTAACTTCTATGAATATTTATGAGCTATAATGGTTTACTAAAACCTAGACTTTCTGTATTTTAAGTCTATACCTTTGGATTGTCTGTTAGTGTCCTTAATTTCTGACTAATATACAATAATTGTGTAAAGTGCACTGTAGTCTGTAAACTAATTAACAAATTAAGACTGCTCTGTTATGCCTTGCGTGCATGGAATAACTATTACTACCCATTGTTTAGATAACTTATCTTAATTAGCCTGTAAAAACTAATTATGTTACTTTACCCTTAACTAATGACTAAATAATGTAATTCTGTTACCCTTAACTAATGACTAATGATACAGGGCACTTTTTACAGATTTTGGGGAATGTTATTAAACCTGCTAATATTGATAATGTTCTTATGGTTACACTGGACATCAACAGTCTTTTTACCGTGATTAATAATGATTATGGCATTAATTCTATAACAGAACTCTTGACAGGTTTGGGTGTCATTGAGAATAAAATAGAACTTATTAAGGATTTGTTAACGTTAGTGTTGGACAACAACGTTTTTCTGGGAGCTGGCTCCACGTATAGGCAAGCACAGGGTGTAGCCATGGGCACACCCTGTGCTAATACCTATGCGAACCTGGTCCTCTCAAAATGGGAAATGATGAATGTTTTGGGAAATGATACTTGGAAGGATTACATTTTAATGTATGTAAGATTTGTAGATGATATTTTTATTCTTTGGAATGGAGAATATGATACTTTCAATATGTTTTTGTCATATCTACACACTACCACCACCTTTCTTAAGTTCAGTGCCAATACTTCTTATCATTGTATAGATTTCTTAGATGTGAGGGTCACACAACAACAGGCAGGCTTTTCATCCAGCCTACACAAGAAAGACTGTTGGAAAAATACCTTGCTGTCCTACGACAGCATGCATCCTCGCCATATTTTTCCAAATATTGTTAGAGGACAAGTGAGTCGTTCCTCCCGGATCAACACGGATGACACGCAATTTGAACAAGAGTTAGTGAATCTAACGGGTCATTTTGAGCAGAGAGGCTATGGGAAGAACATGGTAAGGAGTGTTATAGATAATAGTAAGACTTATAGACAGACCAAATTTAGACCTTGGCTTAATAGGAATCAGCATCAGGCTCCCGCAGTGTCCATGCAGGATGCCTCCCCACAGAGAGGCACCAAGATGCTGTTTACATATGGGAGTAACATCAGCGACATTTGTAAAATTGTTAATAACAACTGGAACATCCTTACCAGTGATACCAGTCTAAAGGGGCTAATTGATAATAGACCTTATTTTCAATACAGAAGGAATAAGAACTTGAGTGACCTTTTATGTAAAGAGAATAGTCTTTTTGAGAGCAGGCCATTTAAGAGTAGGGCAGGCACACTTCCATGTGGTACGTGTAAAGCCTGCAGCTTTATTAATAAAGAGGTTAATTTTTTACACAGAACAACAAGGAAGAATATAGTTGTTAAGGGTAGGGCTACCTGTAGGACTCCAAATGTGGTTTATTTGGCCGAATGCACAAAATGTCCCAGTTTCTATGTGGGTATGACCACAAACATGTTTAAGGTAAGAATCCTACAGCATCTAGGTAGTATAAGGAATAGGGATGATAGCAATGCCTTATATAGGCACATATGCATACACCCAACACATAGTTTTTTGTTTAGAGTCATAGTCAATATTAGATTGAATAGCCGGGGGGGGGATGTTAGATTGCAGACCGCTTTAGATGAAACCAAATGGATTATAGATTTAATGGCACACTTACCCCCTGGTCTAAATGACGTTATTCCTTTAAAACCCACACTCCTGAGAAGGCGTGTGTTTCATTGACTCACAAGGTTTTCATTGGTTGAGTATTATTTTTAAAAAGATTGTGCATGCAGTGTTTGATGTCTGATGAAGGGTGTAACCCGAAAGCGCTAACCTTTTTTACTTGTTCTGCATTTTGATTACCTTGGATTATCCTGCCAACTTGTTTTTAAGGTTTTTATTAAAAGCTTCACTGAGCAGCAGCAGTGTCCTGCTTTCTTTTTTCTTGTTTTGCCTACTTTGGATTCGCAGGACTTTGGCAAGGCTGAGTGGATTCTCCTTTTTGTTTTTTTTTGTTAAAAAGATAACTTTATAAGTGGTCTTGAAGCATAATTACCATATTCTGTGCGAACTTGTGTCTATAATGTTTTATTTAAATTTGCTTTATAGTGCTACTTACCTTTTTAACTTCTATGAATATTTATGAGCTATAATAGTTTACTAAAACCTAGACTTTCTGTATTTTAAGTCTATACCTTTGGATTGTCTGTTAGTGTCCTTAATTTCTGACTAATATACAATAATTATGTAAAGTGCACTGTAGTCTGTAAACTAATTAACAAATTAAGACTGCTCTGTTATGCCTTGCGTGCATGGAATAACTATTACTACCCATTGTTTAGATAACTTAACTTAATTAGCCTGTAAAAACTAATTATGTTACTTTCCCCTTAACTAATGACTAAATAATGTAATTCTGTTACCCTTAACTAATGACTGAATAATGTGAAGTATTTTCAGATTTGACTGAAATGTACTATACTGAACACATGACTGAACATGAATGTCATATTCTGAAACTTGACTGAAATTTACATTAGCATATATTGAACACTTAAAAATAGTTGTGTATATTCTGGAAACTAACTAAACTAAAAGAACATCTTTTGCCAGTTTTAACTAAACACAAAGAAAATGTATAAAATCCAAACTTCACAGAGCAGAAACAGGCTGAAGGAAACCACCACGGCATAAAACCAAAGGGCAATTTTATTTCGATAAGCGCTTTCACAAACACTGTTGCTTCATCACATCTTAACACACCATAAAATACTTCGCATTTATTTCTTCCTCTTAAATGTAATCATCCAATGGGAACAATGTGCATTTCTATGTCGCTAAGCAACATATCACTTCCCTGTTAATTACATAGTGACCAAATTCTAGAACCAGCATGACTCCATGCTAAGCTATATTTCAAACAACATATACATATGAAATACATATAAAATACATGAAAATACTTTATAATAATCTATAAAAAAATAAAATGAAATAAAATATTATACTCATAATACATATAAAACTACTAAAAATACATAAACCTATATTATATACGTCCAATACAATCATCTTTTCAACCTCCGTGCTTCTAAAGTGGGTTTAATCAAAATGTGGTCATTCAACCCTGGGCACGAATTTGCCCTCAGCTTCAGAATCCAAGTTCTGCTTGTTCGGTTGTGTTAACTATATCCCCTTTCCTGTCATTCGACAGCAAGACCGCTAAGACTAGAAACTTAAAACTATGTTCATTCCCCATATTGCTACTATGTTTGGCTATAACACTATATTTCAAACCTCTGCGGTATAGCCGGCCTTAGACATAGGCCAACTAGGTGGCCACCTAGGGTGCTGTTGTAGCAGGGGCACTTTTTCAGTAAACTGGATGGTGTATGTAGACCAGGATGGGGGCACTGTGTGGTGATAGTGGGGCACTGTGGAGCCCTTTTGCCTAGGGCACCAGTTGACCAAAGGCTGGTCCTGCTCTGCGGGCACAATATAGGTGATCTTGAACCCTATCCCTCAGCTGCCTCTTGGTCTTGCCCACATAAAGTGATGGGCATTTTACACATCTAGCTAAATACACCAAATCCTTGGTGTTACAATCACCTCAGGCCTTCAACTTATATTCCTGCCCAATAAATGGATGTATAAACATATCTGCTTCATCTATATGCTCACAACACCCCCATTTTCCACATTTATGTGTCCCTTAGCCACCCTCATTATCAACTGGACACTCAGTAATCTTCGAATAGCATAACCTATACTTAAGTGATTTTTGTATTCTTGTACCCATATTTAGGTTGTATTCCAACTAAACCAGCTATCCTGGAGTCTGCCTGTAATACATGACAGTTTTTCTGAAAAATATTTTTCAGCTGGTGATCATCTGTGAAATACGTCAACATAAACCACATTTCACTCAGCCTAACCTTATCTACCCTTTCATTTATCTGTGGTGTTGAGAAATATGGCCTAGCTGCTATACCCCTATCTCTCTTCACTATCTCTTGTGTCCTACATATATCTCTTACTTTATATCCCCTCTGTTGGAACTCAAGTCCCATCTGTTCTAAATTATTATCAAAGTCCACATCATTCACGGTGAATCTACCGGTCCTCACCATCTGTCCTTTCAATACATTGCTAAAAACATGATTGGGGTGCATTCTAGTCCAATGCACATATGTAGGATGAAAGCAGCACTTCCTATATATTCTTGTCTGAAGATTTCCCTGTTAATCTTTAAATACTACCAAATCTAAGAAATCTACTGAATGTAAAGAGCATTTCGAAGTAAATGTCAAAAAAGGTTTATTGCCATTCACAAATTCCAAGAAAGAAAGTGTTCCTGCATTCCTGTCCATAACAGAAACAAGTTGTCCACAAAACAACAATAAAATCGAATGTACGTACTGTACGGTGAATTTAAAATATAGTCCATCTCCCATCCAACCATAACCAGGTTGGCGTAGCTACACCAGAAACCTGCCTATAGTAATTGCCTGCAAAAGTGAACACATTGAACTCCAATATCAAGGTCATTAGGGAACACAAAAACTCCACTTTACTAGGATCATAAAGCCCTTCCTTAAGAAGGATCCGTTTTACCATCTCCACCCCTTCTTTATTAGGAATGGATGTAAATAATGAGGTCATATCCATAGTAATCAACAGCAATGTAGATGTATCAGCATCAGTGTTCTTTCTAAAGAATGTGTACAAATCTTTTAAAAATGCTCTGAATCTCTTAAAACAGTAGTATATATTTCAACTACAGGGCAAAGATGTTTTTTCACATATATGGAGATTGGCTCCATCACCCAGCCTGCCCCTGCTACAATAGGTCTAAACAGAGATCTCAAGGGGTACTTATGTATTTTAGGGAGGCCATTAAATGAAGGGACTAATGGTTTTCAAACTGAAAAATATTGGTGTAGCTCCTTAGTCATACAACCATTTTCAAAATGTACATTCAATATGCCCCTTAACTGCTGTTCCAACACTCCCAACCTCTCAGAACTCACCTTCTCATATGTTTTGATGTCTTGTAGCATCTCATTAATACAATCTACATAAGTTCTATTCATAACAAAGACCAACCCACCCTTGTCAGCAGGTTTTATCATAATATTCATATTATTTTGCAAGGCTATTAAGGCTTTCCTTTCATTAAATGTCAGATTCTCAAAGCCTTTCTTCCTTTTATTATTTCCCAAAGTTGCATATATTTCATCCTCACAAAGTTGTTAAAAATCTCAAGAACAGGATAAGATTGTGGTATAAAACTTCTAGGTTTCTGGAACACCATATCATTAACATTTCCTTTATTACTGACATTGTTAAAACTCAGTTTCAGTGCTACATTTCTTATAAACCAAACGTATAAATGTAAATCAATCAATGTATCAGTTAAATCAGCTCTAGTTGCTGGAATGAAAGATAAACCCTTATTTAAAACATTCAGCTCAAACTCTGTCAGAATTCTGTCAGAGATATTACATACCAAGTTTAAATGTTCTGAGTCCACATTTTCTTTATAGTTCTGACACCACTTTCCTGAAATGACTTTTTCCTCTTGTTCCTTATTTGCTGTTCCCCCTGGTCCCTCTCCATTCCTTCCTTTCTTCCGAAATGACAATGATAGTTCCATAAAACCTGGCTGAACAGATAACTCCTGTCCTTCAGTTGCACTACAGGTTCATTAGAAGCCAAATTCAAGCTGGTTTCACCTTGAACAGGTAAGTCTTCAGCAAAAAGATTACTAGCAGCCACAGTCACAGTTGCTGTTCCCGCTGACGTTTCTCGTTCCTTCTTCCTGGTTGTTGTTACATTCACTTCCAATAAGCCTTCCTTCTGAGTCTGTACAGCCTCATTCATCCTCACCCTCTCTCCTGATTGGGCAGGTTGCTGTGTGTCACTACACTCATTGGACAGAGCATTATCGCTCATTTCTGACCTCTGCTGGTTGGATATTGGCCAAGTGAAAACATAATTATGTGCAAAATCATTTAAGTCTCCATGTACTTTTCTCCTTTTAACGGACATGAGATTGTTCTCATACCCAGCCACCTTGTCTAAAATGTCACTGATATATGGTAATACATGCTCTTCACTAGCAATTTTATAGATGTCATCATGAAGCATTCGTATCACCTCACACAAGTCTGTCTCAACAGGACGAAAATAATCCAACAACAGTTGTATGTATGAGAAACTAGTGTTTAAGTTGATTTGTTGTCACTTAGCCAGGAGTTCAGGGTGTGATTTATCATATGCTGGCATTGTCAATACCCTCATACCTCTAGGAATAATTTTAAGGTTTAGACAAGGTTCAAGATGTAACCACTGGCACTGAACTCTCTTTACATGAAAGAGGGCATGCTCTAAGTCACGTACCTTCTCAGAGAACAGTTCTTTCTGTGACTCCTCAATCTCCCCTTCTCTACTCTTGCATACGTGCTTGTAGGCAGAATAGTGGGTTTTTATTATCAGCTCTCAAAAAGCTAGCTAGACCTTCATTTTTCCATTGTCCAGTCACATTATTTAATGGATTATAAGGCAATTCCACCTCCAATCTCAAACTCTCAGCCAATATAGTGCCATAGCCAAACAAATTAGTAATACGGGGAATGAACATAGTTTTAAGTTCTTAGTCTTAGAGGTCTTGCTGTTGAATGACAGGAAAGGGGATGTAGTTAACACAACAGAACAAGCAGAACTTAGATGGATTCTGAGGTTGAGGGCACATTCGAGCCCAGGGTTGATTGACCACATTTCGATTAAACCTACTTCAGAAGCACGGAGGTTGAAAAGATGGTTGTATTAGACATGTATATAATATAGTTTTATATATTTTTAGTTGTTTTACATGTATTTTGGGTATAATATTTTATTTCATTTTATTCTATTTTTATAGATTATTATAAAATGTATTTTATATGTATATGTTGTTTGAAATATAGTTTAGAATGTAGTCATGCTGCTTCTAGAATTTGGTCATTATGCAGTTAACAGGGAAGTGATATGTTGCTTAGCGACATAGAAATGCACATTGTTCCCATTGGATGATTAGATTTAAGAGGAAGAAATAAATGTGGAGTATTTTATGGTGTGTTAAGATCTGATGAAGCAACAGTGTTTGTGAAAGTGCTTATCAAAATAAAATTACCCTTTGGTTTTATGCCGTGGTGGTTTCCTTCAGCCTGTTTCTGCTCTGTGAAGTTTGGATTTTATACAGATAAAAGCATAACTGAAACTGGTACATGTTTTATCCTGAGAACCAAACAATTATTGTTTGAACATTGATATACTGAAACTAATACTATTGTACAAATGTTTGAAAACATGAGAACATTTTGACAGTGTTACCTGAACACAAATAAACTGGAATCTATCTGAACACAGATAAACTAAAACTAGTACTGTTGTGCAATTGTTACAATGAACCTGAAAACATGAGAACATTTTCTGAAAACATACATACTTGCTTTAACTCATACATATTAAACAAACATGGAAGAAATAAATGAAACACATAAAAAGTCAATTTCTGCCCCACAGCTCTTGCCAACTTTTTCTCTGCATTGTTCCAGTTGCTGATGAGGTAAAGGAATACCTGGTTTAATGCTGAAGTGTCCTCTTTATAGTTATGCCTTTTAAACCCCCTCTTTTCATTTCTTGTGCAAGGCAAGGCTGGGTAGCTCAAATTCTTGATTGTATTTAGTATCAGGTCCTTAAAATAACATTTGCATCTTTAACAATTATAATCTGATAGCATTGCTTATTGCCCTGACCTTATTAACATTTTTCTGCATGAAATGCAGCTTTAACAACTATAAACTGGCAGCATTGCATTCTTTTTTTCTGCTTTTCTAAAATGTATGCATAAATGAAACACCATTTCTAGGCCTATTTTATATTTTAGCCTGTCTAATGTAAAATGGAAGTCCCTAACATTTTATTGCCTACAAATGGTAGAATGTTCTTATTTTGCTTCTCAGAGTAACGGGGTTAAAATTATGTCCAGAGTTCAGGTAAATATCTCCACTTCTTAAGAGATGTGCGAAGTTTTGCAGTGAAGAGGAAGGAGTAATTGAACAAAGCTTTTCCAGAGGTGGCAATAAGGAGGAAATTGGATATTGGTATTTAAGTTGGAATTGGTGGATAAATGTTGAAGAGGTTAGGAGAAATGGTGAAAAAGTGGGAAGTGTTGAAAAAATGTAATTCATGAAGGTGGTAATTGGTGGTAAATGAGGTCTAAATTTTGGTAAGATTTTAGGGTAACGATGAACAAGAAAGAAAGGGCTACTAAATGTAACATATGTTTGAGATGGACTGGTGGATAGTGTGTGATGATAAGTGTGTTAGTATAACAATGATAGTTTAAGAGGCTGAATTTGCAGGTTGATTGTTTGGATACTGATAGGGAAATATATAAAATGGTAATTTTGGATTTGAGGAGTTGGGGAGCCTTGCTATGACTGCTATTCAAAAAAAGAGGTATATGATGCTAGAGTATAAAAGGAAATAGGGCAATAAATTATTTATTAAATTATGTTTTGGATATATGTAGTAAAGTGGAAGTGGAAGACTTTATATGGAAAATGGAGTTTAGTTGGGGTTTGTAGTAATGCTGAAATGTGGAAATCTGTTAGATTAAGAAAGTTGTTTATTTTGATGTTTGAATTGTTGAACTAATTATAGGTTAGATGGATGATGTTAGAATATTACTAAAGATCGTTTCTGATTAATGTCAGTGAGGAATGACTTGAGTGTAAATACAGAGGAGCGAATATTGTTTAAGTTAAAATAGTGGAATAATGTAAGTGGAAATGCAGTGACTCCCAAAGTAACAATTATAACTTAAGTGCTGTTTCACTTTAAGCCCTAGTGGTTATTATGTCAGCTGTCGATGGAGACTGGATCAGATAAATGTAAGGATTTGGGGCATGCCTGGGAATTGCGAATGGAAGCTAAGTGAAGTAGGCCAAAATCATGCATTAGCA
This sequence comes from Protopterus annectens, assembly GCF_019279795.1. NCBI lineage: Eukaryota > Metazoa > Chordata > Ceratodontiformes > Protopteridae > Protopterus > Protopterus annectens. Next base: position 93,718,274 of record NC_056731.1, on the reverse strand, counting down.
GAATTTTATCAGCCCACTTATGTATGCAGGACTGTGGCTATTCACAGAGCAGGTATGGTAAGAGGGCTACTAAAAAGGTAAGCGTTCACTAATAAATTCATAATTTATCAAGATAAACTGCTGCAGGTGCACTTACCAGGGTACATATGTTAAGAGAAAAACATTTAATGAGGGAGTGATTATAGAAAAGGATCAGCTCTAGTTCTAGTCAGGTAGCTCTGTGTTTGCAGTGCAGAAGTATACATCAGAGTGTGGGTGCCAGTGTAAGCCCAGCAGTGCTTCAGGGTGTGGGTACCAGTGTAAGCCCAGCAGTGCTTCAGGGTGTGAGTACCAGTGTAAGCCCAACAGTGCTTCAGAGTGTGAGTACCAGTATAAGCACCATTTGGTGCTTCAGAGTGTGGGTACCAGTATAAGCAGCAGTGCTTCAGAGTGTAGGTACCAGTGTAAGTCCAGCAGTGTTTCAGAGTGTGGGTACCAGTGTAAGCCCAGCAGTGTTTCAGAGTGTGGGTACCAGTGTAAGTCCAGCAGTGTTTCAGAGTGAGGGTACCAGTGTAAGCCCAGCAGTGTTTCAGAGTGTGGGTACCAGTGTAAGCCCAGCAGTGTTTCAGAGTGTGGGTACCAGTGTAAGCCCAGCAGTGCTTCAGAGTGTGGATACCAGTGTAAGCCCAGCAGTGCTTTAGAGTTTGGGTACCAGTGTAAGCCCAGCAGTGCTTCAGAGTGTGCGTTCCAGTGTAAGCCCAGCAGTACTTCAGAGTGTGGGGTGGGTACCAGTGTAAGCAGCAGTGTTTCAGAGTGTGGATGCCAGTGTAAGCCCAGCAGTGCTTCAGAGTGTGGGTGCCAGTGTAAGCACAGCAGTGCTTCAGAGTGTGGGTACCAGTGTAAGCCCAGCAGTGGTTTAGAGTTTGGGTACCAGTGTAAGCCCAGCAGTGATTTAGAGTTTGGGTACCAGTGTAAGCCCAGCAGTGCTTCAGAGTGTGTGTTCCAGTGTAAGCCCAGTATTGCTTCAGAGTGTGGGTATCAGTGTAAGGCCAGCAGTGCTTCAAAGTGTCAGTACCAGTTAAGGTCCAGCAATGCTTCATGGTGTGTGTACCAGTAAAAGCCCAGCAGTGCTTCAGAGTGTCGGTACCAGTGTAAGGCCAGCAGTGCTTTAGAGTTTGGGTACCAGTGTAAGCCCAACAGTGCTTTAGAGTGTGAGTACCAGTGTAAGCCCAGCAGTGCATCAGAGTGTGGGTATCAGTGTAAGCCCAGCAGTGCTTCCGAGTGTGGGTACCAGTATAAGCCCAACAGTACTTCAGAGTTTGAGTAGCAGTATAAGCCCAACAATACTTCACAGTATGGGTACCAGTGTAAGCTCAGCAGTGCTTCAGAGTGCAGGTACCAGTGTAAGCAGCAGTGCTTCAGATTTGGGGTACCAGTGTTAAGGCCAGCAGTGCTTCAGAGTGTGGGTACCGGTGTAAGACCAGCAGTGCTTCAGAGTGTAGGTACCAGTCTTAAGGCCAGCAGTACTTAAGAGTGTGGGTACCAGTGTAAGCGCAGCGGCCATGGACCTTCCCATGACTGACAAAAGTCACCAAGTAAGTGCACAACAGAAAAGTAGTAGCAGTATGGGGCACTAATTATAGTTCAAGGTTTTTGTTTAAATGATAACCTCTGCAAAGGCTGACTGATATTTGGCAACATTGCATAACACTAAATAAATTTAAGACATAAAATAACACGCCTAAAACTGGCCATAACTCAATCACCTTTACAAAATGTTTAACACTTTCATCTCAGAATGCCTTTTAGACTTCATCAGAACATTTGAACCAAGCAAACACCTATATTTAAAAACAAGTGAATAATCAAGAAACATTATTTACAATGAATTACAAAACTAGAGACTTCACCATATTTATGCTCCTGTGTTTTAACTTTAAAGTTAGATAACCTACTAAATGCATTTGTAAAAATTTACTTAACTAATATCCCAAACTATTCTTGACCTACAAATAATTGATCTTGCTTTGAAAATTTTGGACCTTAATAAATAAAATGTGTTATATAACAATTCTGCAGAGTGCAATTTTAAAATGCTCGTGATCGTGTGGTTGTTGAGACTTGGTGGTTTAGTAGTGTTCAGCCTCACTTGTCTTGCTAATTCTTGATATCTGGGTCTGTTGTCCCATTCTACTTCCCTAGGATCACTCTCAGTTTTCTCTAATATAAGAAATTAAAACCTTTTAAAACCTTCACAAAATAATGAGTGTTTGTATAAGGCATTATTAGTGTTATTGCATTTAATATTATAACAGTTCTTGAAGATCCTGTGTTTCAATCATCTTGTCAGTTTTTCCTACTTAAAAACTATTACATGTTAAATGATGCAAGGTATACTATCCCTGACATCTCCCTGATTCACCTGCCCTGACATTTTATCATTCTGTGATATCCTTGAAAAGTAACATGAGGACTATCCATAGTATATTTTCAATATTTGCAATGTCTGCATTTTGACATCTTTTTATTCACTGTATTGCTATGTTACCTAATACCTTTCTGTAAAAGTTCCTTTATGTGTTTCACTTTCCTGAACACAATTAAGACTTCACCTAATTTTATTCTTAGGTTTTCACTGAATGAAAAATTCCAAAATTTGTTTACCAGGAAAGTCTGACTGGGACAGAATCCATTTTCAGAGGAGGCCCGAGGAGAAATGCTCTAGACACATGTCTTTGGAATGTGTGAGAAAACCAGGAAACAAGGAGGAAATCCATGGAAATGTAGGGAGAACATGCAGGCTCTGTGCAGATGGCACCCCAGTGTATAAAATAGGTTTGAATCTATTGTATCTATTTCTGCATACATGTTACTGAAGATAAAAAGGAATCTTGTTCAGTCAGGAGCATGTCAGTCTGTTGAGGGCGATATCAGCAAATGCAAAGAAACTGAAGCCAGTTTGTCAAAACTGCCTTCCATGAAAGTGAAGATTGTCTTTTTCTCCACTGTTGTGCACCTTTGGAATTGGTATATATAATTTAGGGGGGGTCCCTCCACATGGGGGTACAGGAGAGTTTTCCCCTTGCAAGAAAATGTAATCTTTACTGAAGGGAATTTTGATGAACTGGTTTCAATTTATTTGAGTTCATTGTAACTGCCTTCAGTGGATTACCATGAACCTGTTCATAGAACCTCTATCATGAGGCATGTGCAAAAGTTTGTCTACTTGTGTAAAAGATTGTGTGTGCACATATAAGTCTTGACAATTGTCCCTTCACAATATTCTTTTTCGATGGTATAGACGACAACTAGGAAAGTGTAAATAAGAATTAGAAAAAGTGTCTTTTTATATATATTCAATGTGAATCTGTTCCATATACAATTCTTAGAGACAAAACTGTCTAAATAATTGATAGACTTATCATGGTGTGTATATGTGAAGTCCAGAAGAGATGTGGTTTGAAAAATGTACATACAACTGGTCTAATGATTTTAGATTGTCCTTCCATAAAATGAAAATTTATTTAAAAAGGATTGTAATCATAATTATATTCTCTAAAATCAGAGTTACAACATAATATTTGTCTTCCAAGCTGCTAGCACTATGTTGGCATATATGGAGGTGCATACTGCCAATATCGTAACACCTGTGACTTGATGAACACACTCATTTTCAAACAAGAAATAATTTGAGGCTAAAACAATTTTCATAAAACACATCAAAGTTGTTAACCTTCACATTGGTTAAGACATGCAGTATGACAAGCATTTCATTGAACCAGCTTAAATCTATCAAATAAAGAAACACAGTAAATACATTAATCACATAAACTGTAACTAAATGCAGACCATTATCATGTAACATGTTGGATAAATTCTTCAAAAAATGACAAGAAGCTTTTAAAATGTAGATCCCGTTGCTAAATATATTTTTTTAATTTTTTGTCAACATATGTAAAACAAAGAGTTTATTCTTGGACACCAAGACGCCCTGGCCCCATGTAAAAAAATGGGAAAAAAGGGGGTTGTTGATGATGATCATGGTTTAGTCTTGGACCCTCCCACAACCACTATTGGTTGCAAAGGAGGATTCTCAGTGTCTTTGTGCATTTTTTGTAAACCAAAATAGGCAGGGATGAAAGGATTAGTCATTCATGAAAAGCGCAATCATCTTTGGAAATTGCCCCTTGTATAAGTGCTTCAAACAAGAAACTATCAGTCTTAGAAAAAGAAATGAAGAACTCATTTCTTGAAACGTTCACATAAGGAGATACATTTTAAAAAAGTATGTTTTTATTCATAAATGTTCTAAAGTCATCCTCACAAAATCTTTCAAAAATCTGATTAGCCAGGTGTAGTGCAGGATTACAAATACCCTTCCTTTTGGTGGAAGAATTGTTATCAAATATTTGTTGTCAACATGTTAATGCAGAAGACCAAAGCTCAACTTATTAATAAATACTTTGAGCTCAATTAATAAATTAGAAATGTCAGTCTTGTTAGTAGGAATATAAATACAACCTTTTTTGAAGTTTGACAGTCTTCTGCAATTGTCAGACTACTAACATTATAAATATAAAAATTGCTAGAATCAGTATCTGCAAAATTATTCAACATTAAATCCTCTTGTGTTGCTCTTAACACTGACTGCTGTGATGTTTTTTTGTGGAAGTTCCTGTTCTGAGGAATGTATCTGTTTACTTTCCTCTAATATAGTTTCTCTGCCCTCTGAGGAACCCTTGAATCAAATACAAACTCCTAGTCAGGTGAGGGGAACATTTGTTGACGATTGTATGCTGATTACATACCTCTTCATTAATGACATCATTGATCCTGCTGTTACTTTCCATATTAGAACCCATAAGTTGTTTGTTGCCTCATGGTGTAGGATACACATGTTTTTCCACATACTCCTCCTTATCGCTTATCTGTTATTAACTTTTTTCTTTAAATTTATGTATCACCATAGACTGTTTGTCAGCCTTCATAAAAATGTTCTTATACTCTGCTTCAAAAGAGGTGGAACATTAGATCTTTCAAAATTAAGTCATTTAATAATTCATGTTTCCCATTTAAGCAGTTCAGTTTTCACTTGTTGCCTTTTATCAGCAATTGCATTAACTCACAGGAAGCCCTGTCAAACAACTCTAACAGGTTGTTGGGCAGGAATTCAATTTCAATACAGTGGATAAAGAGATGTCAAACTGCGGACATTGCAAATATGTAAAATATATTATGGATAGCCCCTGTGTTACTGTTCAAGGACATGACAAAACAATATGATATCAGGGCAGGTACAACTGGGAGATACCAGGGATAGTACATGTTGTATCTTCTTCAACATGTAGTAGTTTTTATGTTGGAAAGACTAAAAGATTATTAAAACACAGGATCCATGAGCATTGTTATTATATCAAACACAGTAACAGTAAGAATGCCTTATGGAAGCACTCATTCGTTTTTGAAGGATTGAAAAGTTTTTTTTTTTTATATTGGAGAAAATTGAGAGGAATCCTAGAAGATGAGAATGTGAGAACATACTTGAGTGTCCAGAATTAGTATGGCAACTGAGGCTGAAAACTACTAAATAGCCTGGTCTTAATGACGGTGTATCTATCTTGAGCATTTTGTAATATAACACATATTGTTTATTAAAATCCATCATTTTCATAGCTGGATCCAGTACTTGTAGGTCAATAATAGTTTGGGATATTAGTTAAGTCATTTTTTATAAATGCATTTTTTAGGTGTATGTAACTTTAAACTTCAAACACAGGAGCATAGCTTCTGTAATTGGTTGTGAATTTTGTTATATGATTATTCACGTCTTATTAAATACTGTCATTTGCTTGGTTCAAATGTGATGAAGTCTCAAAAGCTTTGTGGAGATGTAAGCACAGATGTAAGCACTAAATATTTATTAAAGGTGATTGTGTGACTTGCAGTTGAGTGTAATTTTATGTTTTACTGTTTGAACAAAGTGAAGCACCTTCTTTTTAAAGGACATCCACATCTTTTTAATTTCCATTGGTGTTCAACTTAAAACTTTAAAAGACGGTATGATGCCAGTTTCTACATAGCATGAATTACAACAGGTAGCATTTTTTAGTCCTGTCTTTGTTTCATGAAAGGACATATTCTAACACTTTTTCAGGTCTTTCTCGGGAGAGACGAGATACGTGGAAGCATGAGAACTGTCTTTTTTTATTTTAATGCATGTTTAAATGCACAATATTTTCACTCTTATTCTGGGAACATTTAAACATTGAAAATCAAATAATCTATACACACAGGTCAAAAAATTCCAAAAAAGGGAATAAGAGAAAGCAAATATCAATTTTATCAAGAATTACTGAAGAAAGAAAAACTACTCATTGAACTGAGTGAACAAAATCTTTCCCTTATATAACACATGATGCCCCATATTGTTAGGTATACCTAGTATGAAAATGCTAAGAAAATGGTAAACTTGCATGCATTTTGCTTCAGTAACTTAAATTTGAAGACCACACTATTAGCAGTTTGGTCTGACTTTCAGTTCATAGCATTTAAGTACTGCGTATTGTACCTTTCAAAAAATTAGACAACTGCTCGGTTTTCAGTTATTGCATGCTTAATAAACATAACACCATTTAGCAGTGCAGTTCATACCTATCTCACTTGAAGCCTGCTTTTGTTCCCAGGCAAACAAATGAGCACTTGGTAAACAAAAATAGACATTTAGAGCTAAGTAGGATTGGCTATTCTGTGTCCTATATAATGAAATAGAAATTCCAGAGTGGCTGTCCTGTTTCCTCTATAATGAAGTAGAAATTCCAAACCACTGTGGCAAGGCAATACAGGACGTTTCAGTAGAAAGGTTATTCTCAGTTATAGATGCCTACACCTGAGAAAACATCTTAATTATTTCTCGACAAATAACCTTTATTGATCAAGGTTTCACAATGATTGTTGATTCTAGTTTTGCAACCCCCTTCTTAAAAGGATATAAACAGGTTGATGTGGATAGAAACACTCAGCCAAAGTAGTGGGATCACTGCAAGTTCAATCAAAGCAAAAGAACATGACCAAACTGTGCAGTGCAATGAGGACAAGAAATGCTGGCTGCAGAACAAGGCCCAGTTTGCAGGTCAAAGCTTGTGAGCATATAATAATGAATGCCACAAAGGTGTCATAGGTGAGTGTACTCTAATGGGTATATTGCTGGTGGGTGCCAACTGTACAGAAAATGTGTTATACATCATGGAGAAAACCTAAACAGGAATGTGAGAAAACACACAATTAAAGAATCCAAAATAGTACGCTACAAGCTAGCAGGACTATACGATGAATATTGTCATGTAGGCAGTGCCACAGGTAAACACTAGTGTCACCCTTAATGAACTATGTCACACAAGCACTGTGACAAAATCAATCAGATTGGTTGCAGTTGTGTGTAGACATCAGCGTTTATCCCTCCAAAATAAATAAAAAAAAAATCAGTTACATTTCATGCATCCAACAACTAACATTATACACATAGCCAGTCAGTTAATGACAGCTGTGTGAGTGAACTGCCAGTCCAAAGCCTATAATGAAAGAAAGGACATCGCAAATTAAAACCAAGAAAATCTAAAGGTGTTACTGCTTAATGCTAGGAGTCTAAACAAGAAACTATACTCTTTGCAAAGCTCTTCTCACTCTAGAGAATGCTGACATCTGTGCATTGGTTTAAAGCCATGACAGCATACGGGCAGTGCAAGGCTATAATGCCTTTCACACATTTAGACCATCTAGTACACAGACAGGGACTAAAGGTAAAGATTTCTTCATTTACATCAAATAAATACATACCTTAAGGCTGGTCAAACAGGACAATGCACTTCAGCTTCTCCACATTTAAATCACCGTAGGCAAAATCCCACACCACTTCCTTGTAAGCGATACGTTTCCCTCTATGACCCTGGAAACCAAGAACATGTATTTAAGTTTACTGAAAACACTCACCACCCAAACCAACACCCTATTCTTGGGCAATATTAATTACCCCACTATTAATTGAGAATCATATGCAACAGCAAAGATGCAGGCACAGAGATTCTTGGATTTTGTAAACACAAAGTGCCTGGACCAGATTGCCAATACACCAAACAGGGAAGCAAACATACTGGATCTGGTCCTCAGTAATATGGGAGAGCACTGCACAATCCCTAGAGTAGTGTTCTCTCTGGAAAGGTCAGACCACAAAATGGTCTCCTTTGAAGTAAAAAAAAAACTGGAATCCCAGCTAACCCTGGAATACTCTGGGACAACTTTAAGGCTAACTTCCTACTATTAAGCAATCCATCCATCCATCCTCAACCCCTTTTCCCATTTATTGCACATGGGGTCGGGGTAACACTTTAACAGTTACAATCATCTAGACCCAAGGCTTATACCACTGGGTGGCTAGCCCTGCCACCGTAGTTCATCCGTACCACACACTCACACACACACTCATACCTAGGGCAATAACCTGACAAATTTTCATGCCCCCATAAAACCTGACAACACTGATGTCTATGCATACCTGCTCACAAATACCCTGTACAAGTATTTTAATAGCTACATAGAGGCAGGTGTACCCACCAGGAATAAGTACAGAACTAACTCAAAAAACAAGCCACCCTGGTGGAATCATAACATCAATAGGCTCTATAACAGGAGGAAGAAAATCAAGGCAAAAATTAAGAAGTGTAGCACCCAACAGGATAAAAGCACTCTCATCAAACTAAACAAATAACTCAGAGGACAAATAAAGTCCACCAAAGCAAAGCTGAGGTAAATTTGGCCTCTAAGGCCAAGGATAATGACAAGGCATTCTTCAGCTATGTCCGCAACCTCAAATACAATACATAATTGTGTGCAGAGCTTGTTGTTAATGGAGCCACCTGGACTTAGCCAGAAGATATAGCAAACTTACTGGCGTACAGATTTACTTCTACTTCTAACTTTACCCCTTTCTCTCCCTTAACCTCCCCTCAGGAAGTGCCACCACATATAACTCCCCTGCCTATCACTAGGGATCAAGTCTTCATTGTTTTCTATAAGGCCAAGTACACTCCATTGATGGGCCCAGACAATATCCCAGATGACTTTTAAATAACATAAAACATGACCTTTCAAGCCCTCTGAAATCACTATTTAACCATAGCCTCAAAACAGGCTTTGTGCCTCATGAATGGAGAACAGCAACATCCCTCTGCACAAAGGTGGGTCATCTACAGACACATAAGACTCACTAGTCTCATATACAAATCCAAGGAAAGAGTTTATCTATAATGACATAGAAAACCTCCAGATCCTGGACCCAACCCAGTTTGGCTTCATCTAGAGCAGGTCATCCCTGCTTAACCTGGTGGACTTCTTTGAGAAGGTCACCAAAGCAATGGAGGAGGGCAAAATGGTTCACACTGCCTATGTTAACCTGTCTAAGGTATTTGACATAATACCCCACTCAAGCATTGTTGAAAAACTCAAGAGATTAGGTATAAACACTTATGTCACCCAATGGATAGCCAGCAGGCTCACAGAGATAGACCCCAGGAAGTTAAAACCAGAGAGTCCACCTGTACAAAGAGGCTAGTCACAGACTCCCTCAGGGATCACTCCTGGGACCATTCCATTTTGGCATTTACTTCACATATCCTGCACTGGTTCCACAAAGAATCACCAGTGCTGCATGTCTCACTTTTGTTTTGTGTAGCTTTCCCAGATGTGTATTATACGCAGTTCGCTAGCACACATTGCCACTTTTTTCTGCGTTAACCTGTACAGGACTGAACATCCACGGCAACGCCCAGTCTATCTTTTGTTATCTGCCAGTTCACTGTTTATCCCTAGCTGGAGATAGTTGTGGTGGGGTTCCTGTTGAAATTCCATGGACTGCAACTGTGATCCTTAGAACAGTGTGACTGAAAGTATGAAAAGGGGAGCATATATTGCCTGAGATTGTGATATCTCAGCGTATTCTGTCTGTTTGTCTATTCCAAGATGATATATTAGTCTTGGACATAAAATATCACTTTATAATACTTCTCATACTTGTTATAGTGGGTATTACCCTTTTGATAGAGAACCATTGTGATACTGCTAGCTGGAGTCATGCTGTCTATCACAGCTTAGACTAGGCAGCCTGGTTTCTGACAATTATGTTATGCAACATGGCACACACAGCAAGAATATTTCTAACATTGTTGTGTATTGTGTAGTGCCCCTCCTGAGATATTTAAAGTATGTCTTGAGAGGCCCAAACATACAGGCAGCAACAACACAGGTCTGGCCATGGGTGACTTTATAAGTGTTATCCAGTAATGTGTGAAGGCAGCATGGCTTAAGAAGGTAGCCTGTATCAATTGCAATACATGATGTTTTTTGAGACAGGGGTTACTACATATGAAGTATACACTGAATGAATTATGTATTAGTAGGTACAATAATTCCTTCACTGAACATCAAGATTCCCCTCTGGAAAATCAACATGCTGTAAAATATGTAGAGGTTAATCAGATGCCTTAACATGGCAGTCTGTATGCTGCCAAAATACCAACCCCCCCCAAAAAAAAAAAAAACATTAATTATGAGGCCATCTGCAAAGCAGACCCAGTCAAGTCAAAGATTTGTAGGAATTTCTGTTAATATAGATATGATTTGGAAATAAACTGGTGCCTTAACTATGTTATGCATGCAGTCAGTGACACCTAGAACTGAAGAGAGGAGCAGAATGACATAAGACTCATAGGTGAGGGTGGTGCTTCTCTCCTGTGGAAACAAATATGATCTTCCCCAGAGTAAGCAGTACATTAAAGAACTTGTCAAGCATTCCCAAGGTGGATAACTGGAAATCTTCCAATATATCTTTTGCTGTGTTCTGGCAATTCACATGGCTAAAATATTTTTCTAACCTGATTCTCACCATCGTGATATCCTTTCTGTACAATAGGTGACAGAGTCTGAATGGAGAGCTGATGGGGTCTGAATAGAGAGATGATGGGGTCTAAATGGAGAGATGATAAGTCAGCAAGTGAGTAGCATTGCTGAAATTTAATTCAACCTCAATTCTTGGTGAGTACCTTCATGAGGTGGACCCTATTTTTCACACAATCTCACCAAGGTGACATTGATATATAAACTGCATTTATATAGCATATATCATGGACAGAAGTAGGTCAAAATTTTAAAAAGTTAGCTTGGTGCACAAGACCCAGGATAAAAAAGTTCCCAATCCCGTTAGGCATACTGGCGCCAGGACTGGAAAAAATGACAGTGTAGAATCCTCAAAATACAGAAACATTCCTACAATGGGGCCAGGATAGGCCCAGGGGGAGGATGGCCCCTCTGCTGTAGAAGGAAGTAGCAGTCCACAAAAACTGATAGGCCAAAGAAGAGCTATAAAGATGATAGAGTGAACTACTGAGGATAAGAAAGAAATTATGTATTATGCATTGTTACTACTATGCAAAAATCCCAGAATTTACAGATACAAGATATACAAAAAGATTAAGAGAGAAATTAGAGGAAAAAATACTTCCACAAGAAAATCTGTCAGAAGCTTCAAATAGAATTTGTGCTCAATAATACAACAGATCTGTGAAAAACAGTATATAGACCAAGAAACTTTGATGTGTTTGGAAAAAGAAGCATCTGAGGAAGTGCAAAAATATAAACAACAAAACCTAGAGATTTTTGAAAAGTATAAAAAGGAAATATGGACATAGGAAAGAAAGACAGATTTGAGATGGTGCAATATTTATGCAAAGGCAAAAGCCAAATTAATCAATATAAAAAAGCATCTTCAAATATATTTGAAGAAAAATATAGGTAAAGGCATCCAGATATGGAAAATTTCACAATAAAAAATAATATCACAAAGAATGTAGAAAAGAAGATTAGTAAAGCAGAAGTTAAAAAAATATAGAAGTTGAAGTTATGGAGTGCCTGCAGAGTGAAGAATTTGATGTAGAAGGTCTAACACAGGTTACATCACAGCATGATGGAATGAGTCCCCAAAGTAGGGAGAAACAAGAAGATCAGGAGACATCCAAAGAAGAAATATGGACATGGGAAAGAAAAAAAAAATAATATGGTGCAATATCTATGCAAAGGAGAAAACAAAACTAATCAATACAAAAAGAGCAGCACTAAAGATATTTAAAAAGAAAAACAGGCAAAGGAATCTGGACATGGAAAACTTTCCTCCAGATTTTCTAAACGTTCGTGCAGGACTAGCTTAGTCCTGCATGGAAGTGACCGTTTAGGAGCAGGACGGCAGCGCGCCATGCATATTAATAAGGTGCGCTGCCTGAGCTCCTAGGCTTACACGGAGCATGTAAGAGTGCAGTGGGGATGTCTGAGAGCAGAGCTGTCAGAATAAACACGCCCCTGCAATGTAGAATAGTAGAAAGGGGTATGCAATGAGTGAGACTGCTCACAGGTGCCCACATATCCACACCAACAGTCCCCCTTGTGTATAACAGCAACAGAATGTGGTAATAAAATTAATAAACCCTAATTTTTTTCTTTAAAAATCCGATTGAAGCTAATCGTAGTTGGGTGGGTGTGCCCATCACTTAGCTACGGTTAAAGCAGCTTAAAAGGCTGAAGAGGATAACAAGGAAGATATATGCAAATGAAGCAGCATAGCAATAGTGTAGTGGGCAGAGCATTTGCCTAATACGCAGGCATTCCTGGTTCGAGTCCCACTGCAGCACATTCTATTTTACATGGCAATATACATTATGACCATTATTTTTGTTGTTGCATAACCCACTAAATAGCATATATTTATGAACTGGAGTACTGCAGTAAATACACATGTGAGGTGTCAGTATCATAATGAATAAGGCACTAGTAAGCAGGTCTAAGCACAAATAAGCAGTAGTAAGCATAATTAAGCACTAGTTAGTGGGCGTAAGCCTGTTTGCGTGGCAGTAAGCAATGCCTACACTGGCTAAGCAATTCTAAAGCTAGCTCTCTGTAAGCAGATGTAACGGCAGGTTAGCAGTGCTTACTGTCATGCAAACCCACTTACAACTGCTAAAAAGTGCCTTAATCACTCTGTATCCAATGGCCCTTGTTCTGCCCATCAACAAAATAAACAGCCCTGCAGGTCTCGAACCCAGGACCCTATACTTCACAGTCCCAGTAATTACCCACCATGCCATTTCAGAAGTACAGAAGAATATGGTAGTAATAAACATGCCCCTACCATAGTATAACCAAACAGGACCTGTGAAAGGCATCAGTATACAGTCATATGTGCCATAACCCACTACATAACATAAATATGTGAACTGGAGTACAGCAGTAAGCCCGGAAGTGAGGTGTAATTGTAATTTAGTGTTGAAGTCCCCAATAAAACACAAGGACTCAACAGAGTGTATGTACACATCAATCAGGGATACCAGGCATACATATAAGGTGTAACGAATAACACAATGCCAAAACGGCATTATAATGAAGGTCTAATGTAAGCAATGCTAAGCATTGCACAGGCCAGCGTAGGAGGTGTGAGCAATGTGTAGACCAGCTAACTCTTTGTGCCCAGTGGTATACCCCTTTAAACAATGCCAACCTTAGGTAAGCAGGTTTGCCCATAGGTTTGCCTTTTCAAAACCAGCCAATCATGGAAAAGTGCGGGAAATTGGCCCTACTTAAACCCAAAAGGTGGGAATACATCTCATAACTGGTTGTAGCTTCCCTTGCAGGCACTATGGCAGCAAGGGGAGAAGGAGTGAACTTCTGGGTGCAGCGCTGGTGCATCTAGGAGTCCAAGGTCATGGCAGGACTCCTAGTTAAAGACCATGCACAGAGACTACTGCAGGGCCAGTACCAGGGCTCCCAATATAAGGTGGAGGCCTGGGACCGTCTCGCCCATGACCTCACCATTACCACTGGCATACCCCAAACTGGTGAGCAGGTCAGACACCACTATGCTGACCTGAAGTGGCAGAAGGGGGACCTCTTGGAGGAGTGGCTCCAAGAGGCTAGAGCATCACAGGATGTTCCAGATGTGTGTAAGTATCACTCCAGTATGTGTGTAATAAGTGCCAGCTCAGGTATATCATGGATAGGTATGGCTAAATATTCCTCTTATGTCCCCAACAGCTGCAACGGAGCAGGCTGCAAACCAGGAGACCCACATCTGCTGCCTGGCGCGGTTGCGACATGAGGCAGGTCAGTAATACTCATGCTTTTACTGTCATAGGGAATAAAAATAAAAGTAGTAGTAAATTAATTGCTAGTATAAAATGTATTGTTCAGGGCAAGTACTGCATACACTAGAGAATATGGCAGGAAGAGTCTTATATCTTTTGTATGGCAATAAAAGTGTAATAGCCTGACAAAACAGGTCTAACTGCTGGACTGCATGTGTATATTCTGGTATCATATGGTAATGTAGATATGCAATCATGTAATAGTATAGTAGTATTAAGCACTGTTACCAACACTATGCACCATAAATTGAATGTGCAGGAATGCCTGTATATGACAGGTGTAATTCCAGAGGCCATTTAGTACAACTGAGAGACACATAGACAGTAAACAGGGAAAATGCAGACAACAAAAACTGAATAGCACATGCAATTGAGGCACACATAGCCACGGTTCGAATCTTGCTAGTGGTAGTAGTCTGCATACAGAATTTACCCTACAACTGTACAGGTATGTCCAGAATGTCTATTAAAGTGGCCCGTATCTATTGCCTATCAACCTGTCCCCCCTGGGAAATCAGTGGGATGATCCTAGACATATAGGCAGCAAACAGGAAATACAACTGATTGACACACATCTATGACAACGAACTTGGCACACTAGCAACTCCCCAATACCTTATGTGACTAAGAAGCCACATATGTCCCATTTACACCCCAACTTGTTAAGCTGTGGTCAGAGTGTCTACAGTAACAGAGTGAGATGTATGTGCATAATAGTAATGTGGAACCTGGTATTGTGTGTGGGAACATTCAGGTAGTGCTAATAAACAGTCCTCCCACACAGGGACGTTGGGAGGCATACGCACTGTACTGAATTCAGTACAACTTATTTAGAAGGGGGGTAGCTTTTGAAATGTTCACTTTTTTGTTTTTTCGCGCTTTACTGCACGATGATGTCAGCGCATCAGGGCAGCCAGTCGGAATGGAGCTCACCACACACCGCACATGTATTTCCGGCCGCCAGTTCAAATGCATTTCGAGCGGGAGGATGTACACGTTATGTTGGACTTCGGGAGGATGTACACGTTATGTTGGACTTCAAGGACGTTCTGGGTCGGGTTGGTGAGGATGTACACATTATGTTGGTCGAGCGGGAGGATGTTGGTCTCACTTCAAGGATGTTCTGGTGAATAATATTTTGTGTGTATGTGTGTGTGTGTGTGTGTGTGTGTGTGTGTGTGTGTGTGTGTGTGTGTGTGTGTGTGTGTGTGTGTGTGTGTGTGTGTGTGTGTGTGTGTGAAGCTATCTTCTGAGGTGGTTCAAAGGGATTCAAACATTTTTTGTGTATGTAATCAATAGCTTTTGCTTTATCAGTACACACTCTTGAATGAGGTATTTTACACAGAATATTGAAATTTTGAGAAGGATTTCAAGAGCTAGTATGATACTGTCTCATAAATAAAATTACAGTTCTCAAAGTTTAAATATGGTAGAAGAAAATTTTCTGTAATGACAGAGGAAAATTGATATACATACATACATATTTCAGGCTCAGGCAATAACGTCCTTCAAGACTGCCAATGTAGCAAAACAGTTATTCCCATAATAAGTGCCCGGATAGTTCTTAAACATATCTAAATTAGTGATTGCTTTAATGTGATTTGGTAGTCTATTCCATGAATCAGATAATCTCTCTCTCTCTCAGTGAACCATTTTGTACACCTCTCATTTCTATATTATTTTCTACACAGGTTGTCTGATGACCCTCTAATACTTTTTGATATCCCCAATCATTCCCAGAGGTAATTTTCTAAATGCCCTAAATACCAGAATAAGGTATCCTCTTAAATATCTATATAAGACATTGCAAAAGTTTAAGTGTTTTCGCTTTTATAATAACTTGAGTGGGGGGTGTGTGTGAATGGCCCAGGTGGGATGGGATGTACTGATTACTCATGGTGGTGTGGTAGGGAATACCTCAGGCTTGAACCCTGTACCTTGTAAGTGGGTGTTAAAGACCTGAATTCCCTACCCACCACCATTTGTAAAAATTGCAGATTTTGCCTCATATTTGATCTGATCTATTCTATTCCTCATATCTGTGGTGTTTAAATATTGCAATGCTTGAAATTTGATGGTGCAGTGGTAGCAACGTAGCATTGTTGGTTCTTGGCTGGGGTGCCTTCTTTGTGGGGGGGGTCTGTATCTTCTCCCTGTGTTTGTGTGGGTTTGCTTTTGTGTCCTCCCATGTTACAAAGACATGTCTGCATTATTTTTCCTGGGCCTCTGCTGAGAATTGTTTTTTTTGGTCCAAGTCAGACTGTCCTGATTAACAAATTGACAGGCATTTAAATTTCAGACTTCAGGTTTCTGAATGTTTACTTCCTTACATATTTGATGGTGCAGTGGCAGTATTGTTGCCTCACAGCTATAGGTTTTCTGGTTTGATTCTTGGCTGGGGTGCCTTCTGTGTTGAGTCTGCATCTTATCCCTGTGTTTGTGACATAGTAAAACAACTTTTTATTCTAGCAATAAATGTATAGTAACACAACCTTTTTATAGCAATTTTTTTAAGTTTATGACTATTTGAAATTTGTCCTTATCTTTGGGACCGTAATACCCTGTTATTGGCTTTGTCCAGGTTTTTTGTGCTAAGGTTGACAGCTATGGCAAGAACGGAATTCACTGAATATGTTTGAGGGCTGTATTCCCTCATTACTGGTTTGTCCAGGTGTTTTGTGCTAAGAGGTTGACAGCTATGGTGAGAACTGAATTCATTAAATGATAGCCATTTAAGTTTCAGTCTTCCTCTCTTTCACAAAGCAGGTGATTTGGCATAGTGGTATGTTGTTCTGACTATTTTGCACAGTGACCTTGGCAGTAAAATGTATGATGGTAACACAGCATTTTATTCTAGCAGCTTTCCAAGATTATACAAGCAATGTTTAATGTGTTCCTGTTTTTTGCCCTTTTGACCCACCCCAATAAATTTGGCTTTTTCCAGACTTCTTGTGCTGCGAAGTTGAGATGTAGTTGAGTATTGTGTAGATTTTACAAGGAGCTGAGAGCTGCAGGGGAAGAGAAGTTTAGTGGTGATTATGCTAAGTCAGCTCACATTACTAGTAGCACAAAATGTTGTGTACTTGCTTTTAATGCAGAAGGTTGTTGGTTCTACTCCCATAAGGGGTGAATGCTGCTGTACTGAAAGTTAAAACACTAACTATGAGCCTGTTATCAGTTTGCCATCCATTTCCTATTGCAATATTACTAGCTTATTATTAATGTAATTTAGGCAATTTATTCCTCAGGGGCATCAGACACTTTATTTTTCGGTGAAGTCATGAAATATAAAGGTGATTGCTAGCAACAACCTCTTCATTAGTTAGATTTATTTAACGTGGAATTATTTAGATGACTTTTTTTACTACTTCAGAGATTGTGCATATTATTTACTGATAATGGTGGACTGTAGAAGTTTGACTAGACTTTTATGATGGAAATGTTCTAAATTGGGCAGTTTTGTTTCATTGTTTACTGGAAAAATGTTCAAAGCAATAGGAAGGTGTATCAAAGAGCACATGTATGTTTCATATGCAAGGGGCCTATGATTTAAAAGCAGCCCAGAATTAATTTTTATCTGCCACGGGTAAAATGTATTTTTCTTTGAATGTGGGTTTTAATGTTTCAATGAATGAGTTTCAAGGGCAGAGAAGTTTTAATGCCAAGTTTGTTTAGCAGATGTCTTAGTGTTTGTGCTGTAAAATGCAAAATAAAACTTTCAAATGAAGTTCAAATCATCATAGAAGTAAATCAGTATGCACATTCATGTTTATGGTAAATGGAGTGAAATAGCAAAGTAATGGATCATTGGAATGGCTGCAGGGGGAGGCTCCATTCGACCATGGTTTTGTGAGGGGGAAGGGCGGCAAACTTAAACAGCCCCAGCTGAACTATACCTCCCAACTGTCCAGATTTTCAAAGAATGAATAGATTTTTTGCTTCTTATTTTTGGTTTGTTCCTCAGTTTGTGGTTTTCTGGCAAATGATTTAGGAATTAAGTCACTAAATGACACTAGTTTCAGACTTTATAACCTTCAGAAAAATGCATGCTAAAATAAGACCTGTTCTATCAACTGTCCCAGTTTATACAATAGCAATTTTAGTACTGTTTATATGTTCCCTCAATATATTTGGCCTTGTCCAGATTTATTGCATTAACAGGTTGAGAGGTACATGCAAATAAATTGCTTTATAGAATTAGGCATAGCCAAACCTCAACTGTCCCTGATTTTGGCTCAAAATGTTGCTCTTCCCTAATGATCCCTCCACAAAATAGCAATTTTGGAAGAAAACATAGAGGGTTTACTTTACTTTTATAAATAACTGTAATGATCAGAGTTATACATTACTTTTATTTCAGAAATGCATGTAGATTCTCTAATTTTGTCAGCTGCTCTAAGTTAACTGTGCTCATATTAAAATGGTGTCCCTCCTTTGACAGGTTCCCAGCTGTATTGTCTGGCAATTTTATATTTTTGCATCACATTTTTGGTCCGTTTTCATAAAATTGCAGTTTTCTGGCAAATTAGTGGCAAATTGTTAAAGACTGAAGTTAGAAAATAATGCAGACATTTCAGTTTCAGATTTCATACCTTTCAGAAAATTCGTACTGATGCAAGACCTACTACTATTCTATTATCTTTCTAAGTTTATAAGAGCAATATTTAAAAAAAATGTCCTTATTTTTGGGCCTTTGCCTCAGTTTTATTTATGAGTTTGTTGCTGTAAGAGGTTGAGAGGTTGTGTGTGTGTGGTAGGTAGTATACCTCTCAACTGTCCACATTTTGCAGAATGTCCAGATTTTTGCCCCATATTTTTTCTGTTCCTCATAAATTTGTTGATTTTCTAGAAAATCATTGAAGGCTGAAGTTGCTAAATAATGACAGACATTTGAGCTTCAGACTTCATGTCCTTTGGAAAAATTCATACTAGCACAAATCCTGTTATTCTAGCAACTTTCTAAGTTCACGAGAACATTATTTAATATCTGTCCCTGTTTATTTTAGGCTTTGTCCATATTTCTTGCACTAAGAGGTAGGTAGGGGTGTGTGTGTGAATGAAACATCCTAGTTAATGGTAGCAGGTGGTTAGAAATTTACTCAAGCTCAAAACTTGTACCTTAGTTACAGAAAACAAAAACATAAAGTCTCTACCCCAACTACCATGCTGCATTTTTCAAAGAACTGACATTTCAGGTTAATTTTCAATTCAAGGAACCGAGTTTGAGTGAATTTATATTATATTACTGAAGAGGCATTACAGCAAATGCCTCTTCATCGACACTAAAAGAGCGAACCGTGAATTACGAGAATGGCCGTAGCTTGGCTGGGGAGGGGGGTAGCAGTTTGAGAGCTGTCAGTACAAATTTGAAAATCCTAGCTACACCCCTGCTCCCACAGGTCTGTCAGATACCAACACTGTGCCCAGAAATACAAGAATGATATGCAGTTGCTCTGAATAATGAGGTATTACACATCACTGTAACCCACACTGTCCTACAACATATAACTGTCTAGGAAATCTGTATAAGAGTGTTGTTATACAAAGTCAGAATGCTTAAGCACAGGGGATTAATAAGACAGAAAGCAGATTGGAGATATACAGCAATATCAATTTAGCAGACACAACTGGGATGGACAGTGTTTAAGTTGTAGCAAACACAGCCATGATCTGAATCCTGGGAGTGGAATTAGACTGCATACAGATTCATACCCCATAACTGTACACATGAGGCCAGAATGTCCAGTATATGTGCCCATATCTGCTGCCTGTCCCTCTGGTAAGTCTGTGGGATGATCTCAGATGTATTGCCAGCAAACAGGGAATACAAGTGATTGTCAACCATCATGAGAACACACCTGTCACTGTAGCAACCCCCAAAACTGTTAGGAGAGTAATATTTCAAGTATGTCCTATCTACACTCCCATGTTGTCAAGCTGTGACCAGAGTGTGTACAGTAACAGAGTGAGATGTATGTCCATAATACTAATATGTAATCTGGAACTTTGTGTAGCAACAGTCAGGTAGTGCTAACAAACATTGCTCCCACAGGTACGTTGGATACGAACACTGTGCTGAGAAATACAGACCAATGTAACCTGTACTGGTACTGTCCACTCTGGTATTGTAGGGGATTGTGAGTGTTGCAGTTTCTCTGAATAATAAAGTATCACCGGTCACTGTCGCCCACACTGTGCTACATAATATAACTGTGTAGAAAAGCATGTATATGTGTGTGTCAGGTCACTAAAGGTGGAAGTGGACAATATTCTAGATATGTCCAGGCACACCAGCATGTGGTGAACACATGGCCAGACTCTGTGCAGAAAGAGTTGGATAGCATAGTGCAAAACATCAACCAGGAATCTGGGCATATGTGTACAACCAGTCAGTGTTAACAAACATTCCCTCCACAGGTATATCAGGTAAGAGGTGTATAGTGCAGATAAAACTGGTTCATGTGTAATGATGTTGACAGCCATATCACTGTCCAATATAAGTCTATTGGGTAGTGTAGTAAGACTTGTAAGGTACATATAACAGCACTCACTAGGAAAGTAATGTGGAGTACAGGCATATACTACTTGTTAATTGACATCCCCCCACCTTATCTCCAACAATAACCAGCATACCCACCCCAGCTGGTATGTACTGACTTTGATAATGTCCAATTGTTTGATAAATATTAAAATGTTTCCCATATATGTGCCATATTGAATTATTCCAACATTGTTGGCATGGTGCCATCAATGTACCTGCATGCTGTTCATATTACCGCTGTGGTCCCATATATGCATGTGTTTTGTTTGCTATGCAACTGTTCCGTATCTGGTGTCTGGGTTAATGGGAATATCTATGCATGCTGTTATACCTAACCCTGGAATGTGTTGACTATTACTAACCCATATATGATGTTGAAATCTGAACACTATTGCACGCTTGGGAAGGCCGGTCCCAGTGGACCCACCTGTCCCACCTCAGCTGGCTGAGGCACCGGGCACCAGCATGTCTGGAGCCCATCCCCAGACCTCCCTGTCCGTTGGTCCTGCACCACTTTTGGGTGGAACCACCTCAGGCGATGGAGCTCACCCCCCCCGGGAGTGGGCATGGACAGGCACCTGTCACCCATCACCAGGTTGGGGTCATAGTGTGCAGAGTGATCAACTAGCAGTTTGGTGATCCTCTACACCAGCTTGAGGGCCACATGTAACAATTAGAGAGTCAGCCTGGCTCTGCAGCTCAGCCCCCAGCACAGCCACCTTCAGGGCTGTGAAGGTGCAGTGGTTACTGCCCATGGGTGGAGACCTCAGTCCCACTGTTACCACTAGGGGGCTTGTGGGCTACCGATATCCCAACACCCCTCCCCATCAAGGTGTTTACCCCCCACATGTGTCATATACCGCCCCTGTATGCATCTTGTGTGTCTTGACTGTTAACCTACCCAACTTACCTCCCCAAATATACCTACTACCCCTCCCCAACATCCCACTCTCACCTGGAAAAAGAAAATAAAAGGGCAATCTGTTTCCACAAAATATCATGCCCCATAAATAGCTGTCCATTTTGCACACATGTCCACTGGACACATGTAATCTGGTCTAATAGGCATCACAACTTATTAGTGTTGTCCTCACCCATCTCCCAGGGGTTTGAGTGTCCAAATCTACCTCCAAATTCAGTGTATATGCACAGCTGTTGCTGTAGAAGAAATGGGCAGCTATGGACCTTTCCTACACCCTTCCTGAACATCCCTAGCTATTTTCCCTTCTGTCTTTCCCTCTTTGTGCCCTTTTTTCACCACTTTTCTATCGACCCTTTTTTCTTTTCTTTCAAAGAAATTAGCATGGGGTAAGCTGGATTAAGCACTTTTAAGCAGCAGTAAGCGGGTCTAAGCCTTTCTGCGTGGGGGTAAGCAATGCCTACACTGGTTAATCAATTTAGAAGCAAATTGAGTATAACAAACTGTAATCAGAAGTTAGCAGTGCTTACCTCCGCGCCCGTACGTTTACCCATAGCTTAGTACTGCTTAGCTTTGCGCAAACCCATGCAAACATGATTAAGCTGCTCAAAACTGCCTTAACCACTCTGTATCCAACAGTCCTTGTTCTGCCTAGCAACAAAATGAACAGCCCTTGCAGGTCTTGAACCCAGGACCCTTTACACTGAAGTCACAGCACTTAACCACTACGCCATGACCACTGTGGAGACAGCAGTTGTTTTACCAATATAGCTGTCAATACACATATTGAGTAGTATTGAACAATTGCCTTTACTTCCTAAATTGTGTAGTTCTTGTTATTAATATGACTGTTGCATCACATATGTTGTTTTATCATAATGTACACATAGCAGATACATATGGTGAGATACACGTGGGTGGGTATACACAACCGTGACATTTATTCATGACAGGAATATGGTTGTATACATATAGGTGTATATATGTTTACATGTACAGACACATATATACTCATACATATGTTTGTATACATATCTGTATAGTGCTACATATATATGGCCATGTGTACATCTCTTCATATGTACATATGTATGCATATATATAAATATATGTATATATACATATGTGTATATACAGGTATACATATATGTACATATAGATATATGTGTATATAGCTATATATGTATGCACATCCTATGTGTACAGATATGCCTAGTTATATTGGTATATATATATATAGATATCTATTACTATATGTGCATACATATCTATTCTGATATACCAACTACTGTCAATATCTCTGTAGATATACATATGTATATGTGCATATGTATCACTATCCGTATATGCGTCGACATATGTTGCTCTGTATATATATATATATATATATATATATATATATATATATATATATAGTTGTGTATATGTATATTTATTTACATATACATACCCATCTATATATCTCAATATGTATATGTGCAATCAGATATATAGATATCTGGATAATTATATGTACATATATTTTCGCCATATGTCCTGGACATGGAGTGTAGCCCTAACCCAGACCCTATAGCCCTAACTTCATAGTGCAAGGGGATGTCAGGTATGTACAGCAAGTATATTAGTAGACTATTGCTACTGTAATTGGGATTGTCTTCACAGACATGGTGTGTGTGGGAGGTCACATCTGCTTTTCACATGTGTGTCATTGGCTACTGACAAACATCCTAAGGACATCATAGTAAAGTACCACTGCTAGCATGTAATGCCCCTGTGGATTGCAGCAGAGATATTGGCCAATATATGTGGACATTCTGACACATTCTGTACAGTCCAGAGGTATACACAGAACCCCTTAGTGCAACACATGTGTACCATGAATAAAGTCCAGAACCAAAACAAATAAATCCAAATCAAGGCAGAAGCAACTGGAAATGACTCAAGAACTCAAAAGAAATAGCGTACACTGTTTAATTATCCGCTTTCGTCCGTGGACTTCTTCAGAATAATACATACAAAACAGTCAAAGTTTAAATAGGTAAAAATCACCATGGAAATTAATTAAAATCAATTAATGATGTCAGTTCAAAAATAAGAAGCAATACATTTAAAAAGATAGAAACATTGTAATGTGCAAACAAACTAAGTCATTGCTTTTGTCAACTTTAAGTTTCCTATGTTTAAGGAAACATTTAACATTTATAGTCTCATTGAGACCAGGGGGACAATCCGATCTCAGTTTAATCTGCCAATATGTCTCCCTTTGGAGTAAAAAGTTCTTAAAGTCCCCCTCCCTCATGTCTTTGTGGCAAACTTCCAATATTGAAAATAAAAACTTATTAAAAGAATGACATGCTAAACTGTGTTTAAAAAGAGCATTTTTGTCATCTTTGGTTTTAATACAATATAAATGTTCCCTTATTCTGGTTTTAAGTTGCCTGGTCGTCATGCCGACGTAAAAGGCAGTACATGATGAACACAAAGCAATATAAACAACACCTGAAGAGCGACAGTTCACAAAACCAGGGACAGGAAAAGTTCTATTGAAAGAAGCCACTGAGATGTATGGTCCAGTTAAAATGTACCTACATGTGTTGCAATCGTGACAGCAATTCATGCCTCTTTTACTAGTAAGGGTCCCGTTAGAGGTGTTTTCACCTCTTTCTAAAATCTTTTTTAAATTGAAATCATTCCTATGTACAAACGAAGGTTTGTCTCCTAAAACATCATACATTTCAGCATTCCCCCTGATAACTCTCCAATTTTTTGATATGATGTTCTGTATACGGTGACTATCAGAGTTCATCTCCAATGAACATACAATGTTAGGGTTCAGCGTGTTACTATTATTGTTGTTCTTAAAAGTCAAATTGTTCAAACATGAACTTAATATCGGGGAATAATCACTGATTCGTTTGTTGTAAATGTCAGTGGCGTCAATTAAATCTGGTTGGGTAACCCTATTAGAAAACAAAAATAATAAAACAAAACTCTTGAAATGCGTCAGAGTCTTTTGAAGTCATACGACTTGCCCTGATGAACTGTCCTTTTGGAATATTAGAAATTACATGTTTTGGATGCCCACTTTTGTAATGGAGATACCCATTATTAAAGGTCTTCTTCCTGTAAATACGACTGTGTAACTTATTTTTTTCAGCATCCCATCTCAAATTAACATCCAAAAAATTGATGTTAATGCCATGGTCACCAATTACAAACTTCAAATATGAAGAACAGGAATTGATGTCATTAAGGAAGGAATCAATAGACAACTGTTTACAGTCTAAAATGAAAAATAAGTCGTCAATAAAACGACAGTAAAACAAAATTTCATATTTCTTAACTAAAAATGGAATAAATTGACGCTCCCACAGAGCCATGACAAGATTAGCATATGCTGGTGCAGCTGAAGACCCCATTGCTACACCTCTTTTCTGTCGGTAATAAACTTGTTCAAACAAGAAAAAATTGGTCTCTAAAATAATCTCCAAAAATCTACAAATCAAAGAAATAGTGTTTTTGGAAAAAACAGAATAAAAATTAGTTAAAAAATTCCTCACAGCTTCAATACCCTCATCTTGAGGAATACAGGTGTACAATGACACCACATCAACAGTTAACATAATGTGCCTGTTGGGGTCAAAACCATTTGAGGAAACAAAATAATTAACTTTAGTTAAAAAATGCCATGAATCCCGAAGAAAAGAAGCTTCATTGTTAATGACAGGACCCAATAAAGCATCAATAACTAATGCCAACCCTTCCGTTATACAATGAGGTGATGACACAATGGGTCTGAAGGGTGGATTCTCAAGGGATTTATGAGTTTTAGGGATCCCAAAAATAACCCCAATACGGGGCTGGTCAATGACACAAAAATCATAAAGCTCGTGACTAATGTCCCCCTCCATGAGTGCTTCATATAAATATGAATGTATGAAACTTTGACGCTTGTGAATATTGAAAAGTGAAATGGTCTCATATTCGTCAGTATTGTTTAAAAGCTTCAAAATACCTTCAATATAAACATCTTTGTTCATGATAACAATGTTGTTGCCCTTATCACTCTTCATGAACCTGAACCTACTGCACATAGACTGTAAATTTTTAAGAGCTTTACTTTCAGAACGAGAAAGATTTTGGTCACAATTAAAGGTATGAGTTAACAAGAGGTTTTGACCCGAAGTCGAACTTTTCTGAGTTCGCAATCATCGGGGGACGAAACTTAGAACTTGGAAGCAGTTTTTTTAGTGTGATTAACCTGACTGATCATTCTTTTTCATCTGATGAAATGAATATTTTGAAACTTGGGCTCAATTTTGTCCCACGTTCAAGAGCCAACTATGTTAGAACTGTTATCGATATCAAACAGTATGTTAGGAAACTTAATTTACACTATTTACTGCATGATGTCACCATTTCCGACCAGGTTTTTATCAAACCTTCCATTTTTTGTCCTAAATTACAGCATACGATTAGGATTTTTGAAGAGAATTGTTTGCAGCATGTTGACCTCTTGTTAACTCATACCTTTAATTGTGACCAAAATCTTTCTCGTTCTGAAAGTAAAGCTCTTAAAAATTTACAGTCTATGTGCAGTAGGTTCAGGTTCATGAAGAGTGATAAGGGCAACAACATTGTTATCATAAACAAAGATGTTTATATTGAAGGTATTTTGAAGCTTTTAAACAATACTGACGAATATGAGACCATTTCACTTTTCGATATTCACAAGCGTCAAAGTTTCATACATTCATATTTATATGAAGCACTCATGGAGGGGGACATTAGTCACGAGCTTTATGATTTTTGTGTCATTGACCAGCCCCGTATTGGGGTTATTTTTGGGATCCCTAAAACTCATAAATCCCTTGAGAATCCTCCCTTCAGACCCATTGTGTCATCACCTCATTGTATAACGGAAGGGTTGGCATTAGTTATTGATGCTTTATTGGGTCCTGTCATTAACAATGAAGCTTCTTTTCTTCGGGATTCATGGCATTTTTTAACTAAAGTTAATTATTTTGTTTCCTCAAATGGTTTTGACCCCAACAGGCACATTATGTTAACTGTTGATGTGGTGTCATTGTACACCTGTATTCCTCAAGATGAGGGTATTGAAGCTGTGAGGAATTTTTTAACTAATTTTTATTCTGGTTTTTCCAAAAACACTATTTCTTTGATTTGTAGATTTTTGGAGATTATTTTAGAGAACAATTTTTTCTTGTTTGAACAAGTTTATTACCGACAGAAAAGAGGTGTAGCAATGGGGTCTTCAGCTGCACCAGCATATGCTAATCTTGTCATGGCTCTGTGGGAGCGTCAATTTATTCCATTTTTAGTTAAGAAATATGAAATTTTGTTTTACTGTCGTTTTATTGACGACTTATTTTTCATTTTAGACTGTAAAGAGTTGTCTATTGATTCCTTCCTTAATGACATCAATTCCTGTTCTTCATATTTGAAGTTTGTAATTGGTGACCATGGCATTAACATAAATTTTTTGGATGTTAACTTGAGATGGGATGCTGAAGAAAATAAGTTACACAGTCGTATTTACAGGAAGAAGACCTTTAATAATGGGTATCTCCATTACAAAAGTGGGCATCCAAAACATGTCATTTCTAATATTCCAAAAGGACAGTTCATCAGGGCAAGTCGTATGACTTCAAAAGACTCTGATGCATTCCAAGAGTTTTGTTTTATTATTTTTTTGTTTTCTAATAGGGGTTACCCCGAACCAGATTTAATTCGAACGGCCACTGACATCTACAACAAACGAATTAGTGATTATTCCCCGATATTAAGTTCATGTTTGAACAATTTGACTTTTAAGAACAACAATAATAGCAACACGCTGAACCCTAACATTGTATGTTCATTGGAGATGAACTCTGATAGTCACCGTATACAGAACATCATATCAAAAAATTGGAGAGTTATCAGGGGGAATGCTGAAATGTATGATGTTTTAGGAGACAAACCTTCGTTTGTACATAGGAATGATTTCAATTTAAAAAAGATTTTAGAAAGAGGTGAAAACACCTCTAACGGGACCCTTACTAGTAAAAGAGGCATGAATTGCTGTCACGATTGCAACACTTGTAGGTACATTTTAACTGGACCATACATCTCAGTGGCTTCTTTCAATAGAACTTTTCCTGTCCCTGGTTCTGTGAATTGTCGCTCTTCAGGTGTGGTTTACATTGCTTTGTGTTCATCATGTACTGCCTTTTACGTCGGCATGACGACCAGGCAACTTAAAACCAGAATAAGGGAACATTTATATTGTTTTAAAACCAAAGATGACAAAAATGCTCTTTTTAAACACAGTTTAGCATGTCATTCTTTTAATAAGTTTTTATTTTCAATATTGGAAGTTTGCCACAAAGACATGAGGGAGGGGGACTTTAAGAACTTTTTACTCCAAAGGGAGACACATTGGCAGATTAAATTGAGATCGGATTGTCCCCCTGGTCTCAATGAGACTATAAATGTTAAATGTTTCCTTAAATATAGGAAACTTAAAGTTGACAAAAGCAATGACTTAGTTTGTTTGCACATTACTTGACAATGTTTCTATCTTTTTAAATGTATTGCTTCTTATTTTTGAACTGACATCATTAATTGATTTTAATTAATTTCCATGGTGATTTTTACCTATTTAAACTTTGACTGTTTTGTATGTATTATTCTGAAGAAGTCTACGGACGAAAGCGGATAATTAAACAGTGTACGCTATTTCTTTTGAGTTCTTGAGTCATTTCCAGTTGCTTCTGCCTTGATTTGGATTTACATGTGTACCATGCCTGACAATATGGATGTTAACAGCCATGTAGATGGGTATAACACATAATGACTGGTATACATATGCCACCATAGGTTATGCATTCACACACCCCTGTCTGGCCTGACACATAATAACCGCTGGTACAGGGGTGCCATGGCCACATACTACCCACTAGATATTGGCATACATCTGTACAGCATCCCACTGCTCTGTCTGACATACATGACTGTTAAGGGAGGCCCGGCAGCAGTACATCTGGCAAGTATCTGCACATGACATCTCACTGGGTAAGTACACTAAGCTGCTAGGCATGTAACAATGCACTGTGCAGGCTACAGGCAGATTGGCTCAACACTGGCCTACATCTCCTATGGGGGAATACACATGTACCTGCATATATAGCAGGCTCTACAGGCATGTCACAGCACAGGGTAAGATACACCTTTGTGAAAGTGCATAACCACAACCAATGTGAACACAGCCACATATGGTAAGCTAGCATAATATTACAGTATATGGACTATCTTTTCAACACCATCCTCATATGTGCCACTCACAGACTAACCCTACATATACTGGGCTGCTACACAGTTTATTCTGATGGCTGTCTGTGGTATGAGACATGTGTGTATATGGCTAATATGGTGTATAAGCCAATACGGTAACATACAGTGGAGCAGCATGTAACATCAGATAGGACAGGACCTAGAACAATGATATCTACCACAGTCTGTACACAGGCTAAAGTACACATTAACAATACACACACTGTTGACATTCACCATAAGTACACAGACCTCAGTACTGTACAAACAACCACAGAATGTCCAGGTTATGTCATCAAATATAACCCCTACTGTACATAACATGTGTAGCAGTCTGATATCTCACTGGCTTATCAGATATGATGACACTAATTATGGTGTACAGCACATATGTACCTCTTAATGCACGACATATGTACAAAGGTTGACAGAGATATGGCTGGAAGCACATACACAGGCTGCTGTGATAACCTCACACATTTACTGTTGTAACAGGGTTCATTGCAACATATGTTCTATGAGGGATATGAAGTCAGTAACTGTCACGGCTTTCACCATCTACAGACTGCAATCCTTACACTACCTTCTGCAGTTCACAGATAGATGCTCTGTGGGTACACATGAAACCAAAGGCACAACACACTGCCCAGTCTGCAGATGACCCTACAGATGGGGATTCCTCATAAACATAGAACTGACATGGCAGGTATTAAAACATGTAGGACAGCCATATCCACACACACACACACACACACACACACACACACACACACACACACATTACTCAACATTACTCTAAATGCAGTATAGCAGCACTTACATTCTGTAGTCAGGTCAGGCACATCCTCCTCCTGTGTGTTGCCCTTTTTCCACAGTGTATGTTGTTAGAGGTAAATCCCCAATCCATCTGAGATGCTGTTTGCCAAACAACAGATCTAGTTCCTGCTCACAGTGAAGGAAAAGGGCCAACACCAACATGATATTCTTAGATATTGGAGTGTGTTTCCATGCAATTGGCTATGGGAATATTACCACAGCTGTTCCACATGCAATCAGCTAGGGAAGGGGTGCAATTCATGCAGAGGTCATCAGCTGATCATGAGCATCACTTAAAATGCACATGCTGCTGCCTAAGCAAAGCAGGTGTGGGTCTCCACATCCATCAGAGAGGGAGTGAGAGAGTCAGACAGAGACAAAGACAAGTCAGGGAGGATTGGGAGAGTACAACTTAAGCATGTTTGTGTCACACACCTACCAACACAGGGTATCAAACCCCTGATGACTATGTAGTGCTATCATATTTCTATGCAGTTATTGGATGCACCACATAGGTTACATGTTATGGAGCCCTCAGAAAGTATATGTGATGGTGAGTGACATCTGCAACAGGGATATGGTAGCTATACGGTAGGTGTAGTACATGTGCCTGTCCGCATAAGCAGGTGCCAGGGTCAACACAGCCACATTATCACAGGGACGCACACACATTGATACACTTGGCAGGGCCAGGAATACAACCCATCACTAGTGAGATTGCCACAACACATTACTGTGCAAGTATCACATGCACCACAGGGGTCATACAGAGGTGATATGGGAAAAGGGTATGGGGAGGTGTCTGACATCAGACAGCATGCTTCAGTATGCCAATGGGGGTTGTAGTGAGTGTGGATGTGATCATATACATCATACAACACACACACAAACACCAAGGGTGCCAGTACTGACATGCATGGGTGTGTGGTGGTCGACTTTGCCAGACAGCTATACAAGGCTAGGTGGTGGGTATACCTTGGCATCAGGCCACATGACAATGGTCAGCATTGTAGTTCAGGGCTGTAGTTTCTGCATTTGCCCACACAGGTGTGCATTGTATCCCCCATCCAGTCACCTGGGTGACTATTGTGTGTGGCTAATGCTGCGCATCGCTTGCCATGTATGTGTTCCTTAGTCCATGACATGGATGGTGTCTGGGATGTGCACACCTCCCACATACATGTACAGTGACATGTGGAACTGTACCTGGGGTGTCTGGCCCATGTTGTGAACACAGATTATCATCGGATGTGCCAGTCTTGGCCACCTGTGGTGGGAACTGTTAATAGACAGCAGGTTTACCCTGCACCTACATTGATAGCATGCTAACGGCATTCTCTGGTATCAGTGGCATCTGTCCATACAGGGCATGTTTACAGGCATAGCATGTCCTTTGTGAGTCACATGTGATGGCACCACAAGTGTTGCAGGTGTCCAGTGGGGAACATGGGGAAGGTGCACTGTCTGCATGTACGTGCCTATTGGACGGATGGACAGGGTGCCATGTCCTCTGTAGCCCACTGCAATCACTCCATAGTTACTATCAGTGGCCAATATGGAGTGTACTACCCACATATTGGCTGTTGCCTAGGCATGTGTGTGTGTATGAGACATGGGTTGAGAGTGTGCTCTGGGTAATACTGGGGTTGCTAACTGTGATTGCCTGGCCTTGATGTCACGTATGGGTATGGATTTGCACCCCAGCCTCTTGGCTGTTTCACATCTGTTATCCCTGTACGGTGGACCTTGTGATATATACTAGGGCCACCATATAAGAAATTTGCAAAACCCGCTCCACATTGGCCCCAGGTGTCACGCACTCATACCCACCTCCACATAGGATATGAGTTACTAACACACACACACACCTGTCATGTCTGGGTGTAGAACCCCTAACTACCTAATTTATTATACTATGCAGTTATAGTACACGCCACTGAGATTACTGGAGTACTATTTCCCCAAAGGTGTATATCACAGTGGATGACATCAGCAGGATTGGCAAAGTAGGACATTCAAATTGTAGTGAGTGTGGCTAGGCTAAAATGAATTGCTACCTACACAGACAGTGATACACACACAAAACATCCACAACCGATATGTATGGGTATAGAACCCCTAACAGAGGTCAATATTACACTACAGCATGGAGATGTTAGAGGATGAACCATGGGGATTACTGGAGAGCTCCTTCCCCATAGGTGTATTTCACAATGAATGACATCAGCAGGATTACCAAAATAGGGCATTTGAAATGTACTGAGTGTGACTAGCCTAAAATGCATTGTTCCCTACACAGACATTGAAACACACACAAAACATCCAGAACTGCCATGTGTGGGAATAGAACCCTACCAGAGTTCTAAATTACACTACAGCAGTATGCAGTTAAAGAACACGCTACAGTGATTACTGGACTACAACCTTCCCAGAGGTGTATTTCTAGGTGGATGACATCAGCAGCCTTGCCAAAGTTGAGCATTTGAATTGTAAGGAGTGTGACTAACCTAAAAAGCATTGCTCTCTACACAGATAGAGTCAAGCAGACACACACCCACTTGTCAAGTGTGGGATTAGAACAGTTACCTAACTAATTTATCACACAACACAGTTACAGGACATGCTACAAAGATTACAGGGGCTACAACTTTCCCAGAGGTGTATTTCTAGGTGGACGATATCAGCAGCCTTGCCAAAGTAGAGCATTTAAATTGAAGGGAGTGTGACTACCCTAAAAAGCATTGCTCTCTACACAGACACATACACAAACACACTTGCCATGACTGGGATTAGAATAGCTACCTAACTCATTTATTACACTACAGCAGTACGCAGTTACAGGATGCACTACAGAGATTACTGGGCTACAACCTTCCCAGAGGTGTACTTCTAGGTGGATGACATCAGCAGCCTTGACAAAGTTGAGCATTTGCATTGTAGGGAGTATGACTACCCTAAAAAGCATTGCTCTCTACACTGACAGACACACACACACACACACACACACACACACACACACACACACACACACACACACACACACACACACACATTTGCCATTTCTGGGATTTGAACTCCTACCTAACTATTTTATCACACTACAGCATTGCGAAGTTAAGGGATGCATCACAAAGATTACGGGGCTACAACTCTCTCAAAGGTGTATTTCATAGTGGATGAGCTCAGCAGGCTTGAATTAGTAGGGCTATGGGGAGGGCAGTGTGTGTGCATGGGCCATAACCCATTCATCTAGAGGCTGATACACCACATGTGGGCACACACAGGGTCATATTTCACAGGTAAGTGTATACAGCTGCTAGATGACTACTTCCTTGTACAGTCATGTTGCACAGCTGGAAGTGCACCACATAGTCTGTAATGCTGCCAGATACTGGTGGCTAGTATCTGCAGTGAGTGAAATCTGATCCTCATGTGGTTGGGGCTCTTTGGCTGTGTGCTGGGTGGGACAGGCCTGGACGGTTCCTTGCCACAGTCACACTCTTCCACTCATTTATGCACGTCTACCTTTGGCTTATTATAGTGTGTTGTCCTTACATATATGTCTGTATTCCTATCCACTGTGTATGCAAGGCATGAGTGGTGCATACTTATGAGTGTCTGCACTAATAACTGCGACTGCCAGATGTGTCTGGTCCACTGGTGTTTGCAGACATGGCCTTCATGCGTTTAAGTGTGTGAGCATGCCCAGTATGTATGACAGGTAGCATGCTGTTTCTGCAGGGTATCCATCAAGCATTTGGCATTGACTGCTCCTACAGTTCTGCATAGGATGGGGGGAGCTCACCTGACTATTTCTACATTTCTACACAGGATTGGGGGGCACACCTGGCTGTTACTATATTTCTACGTTGGGTGGGGAGGCTCACCTGACTATGTCTACATTTCTACACAGGATGGGGTGACACACCTGACTGTTCTTACATTACTACATGGGGGCACACTTGTCTATTTCTACACAGGTTTGGGGGGCACACCTGACTGTTATTACATTACTATGTTGGGTGGGGGGCTCACCTGACTATTTTTACATTTCTACACAGGATGGGGGGCACACCTGACTGTTATTACATTACTACATAGGATGGGGGGAGGCGCACCTGCCTATTTCAACATTTCTACACAGGATTGGGGGGGGCACATCTGACTGTTATTACATCACTACACCAGATGGGGGGCATACCTGACACTTGTACACATTTGCTATGACTGTACTGGTATGCCAGGTACTCCATTTCATTCTGTATTCTTACCTGTCACGCTGACTAGAGGCATACCAGTGTACTACAGATCATAGCTTTGGATGCCCTACATATTAATGTCTGATTTCCTACCCTTCAGAACTAACATCCCACTGTCTGACCTGCTGTAGTCTGTCTGTGTAGCCTGGAGGGGGGAGGTTAACCATAGCCATCATTCAGGGGCCATAGCACAGGCTCTGTTTGGGTTTGTCTACATCTGTCCTGCTGGCTGGGACTGTTGTTGGGTATGTGAACCACCCTGACTAGCATGTGTGGATCATATGGACACACATGTCACTCAGCACATTTCCTGCAGTGGGTTTTGTCACCCTGTGTAGTCCTGGCTACTGTGGTAATTCCAGTATGTGTTACAGATGTCATGGTGCCACTATGGGTGACTACTGTCTGCTGCCATAACATTCAGCCACCCTATTCCCTTGTATGCTCACATCCATACCATAGATACAGGTAACAACACATTCTACTTCATTTGGCAATTGGTAGGTTGATTGACTTACCTTGAGGGTGTGCCAGACTTGCAGATGGTGCTGGAGGGCTGCCTATGTCAGACGTACATAGTACACTCCCTATACAGGGTTGAGCACAGGTAGTGTCATGTTTGGCATCCCTTTTACTCTATATGTGAGTCAGAGAGAGGTGTCATTTCCTGGGTCCCTACTGTGTCAGTGTATGTGCTATGCGTTGTCTCTTTGCCGCAGCCTCAGCATACTGGGCATGCCTCCATCTGCCTACTGGGGCAGGCTCAGGTTGTTTCTCCTCTGAGTCACTCTGTGCCTGTGCTGGCCTTGGCAAGGGTGGGGGGAGGGCTGTGTGGCCCTGCACCATTCTGTTCCTGCTGCAGCAGTTTCCGCAGGATCATATTGTGTAGCATAGCACATACTATAACAATTTGGGTACATGTAGCTGGTGAGTACTGCAAGGCTCTACTGGATGTGTCCAGACACTGGCACCATGATCTGAGCATCCCAAACACATGCTCTATTATAAGTCTGGTCTGTGCGTGTGCCTCATTATGGCATTCTTGTTCAGGTGTGTGTGTGCATTTCTGATGGTTGTCATCAGCCATGGCTCCAGTGTGTAAACAGCATCCCCCACTAGGTGACCGTAGGGGTTGTCCCCATTGGGAAATCTATGGTACAGCTGTGTCAGATGCCATATGTGGGAACTGTCATAGCTTCCAGGGCAGCCAGCACACACATTCATTATAAAGCCCTTGGCATCACATACGACCTGGCAGTTGATGGAGGGGATGCCCCTGCGGTTGATGTAGGCCCTACCCTGATCCCCAGGTGGTGCTTTGATGCATATGTGTGTGCAGTCTATAGCACCCACTACATCAGGGTATTCTGCTCTTTGGTGGAAGAGAGACGCATATTGCTGGCCAACACCTCATGGGTGTTGAGGAAATATGCATGCTCACTGGCATGTGCTGACATGGCATCCAGGAACTGGTGGAATACTCTGGATGCAGATGCCTGTGAGATCCCCATGATATTCCCAGTTGAACTTTGGGAGGTACCTGTGGCAAGTATTCCTAGGCCTACACATACCTTGGTATCCAATGGGATGGGTTCCCCTTGATCAGTTTGGTGTGTCAGGTATGGCCATCACAGCTCAACAATTTGCTGTAGACAGTCCCTGTCCACCCATTAGCACTCCACTGTCTCCAGCCCATGTAGCCCCTGGTAGGTTACCTGGGGTCTGTACACTCTTCTCCGTCTCCTCACTGTGGGTTGATCAGCAGCATTCACATCCTCACCACCCTCAGCCTCTTGCATATGTTGTTCTATGTTGCCTGCTGCAGCTCTTCTCATTTTCTAGGTTTATTTGTTAAAATTTCCCCACTTGTATACACCAGTGGTGTAGAGTGTGGGAAAAACCAGAGGGGAAGGTGTTTGCATAGTTTATAGTAGTGTTCTGGGCTGGGTGGGTCTGCTGCCTGTGTAATTGGCTGATTCTGATACATTTCACCTGCCAGCTAAGCTAGTTCTCCTTGGTTACATTCCTGCTGCTGTTTTCCCTTCCCATTGCCTTCCTGTTTAAGCCCGGGTGCACGCTGCGCAAACACAGTGCTCAAATGTGCACTGTGCTGCTATTTCCTGGTTTAACTTTTTTTTTTCTTCCTGTAAAACCTGGTGCATGGTGCACACACCCACTTAGGCTTTGTACAGAGTGCTAGGCAAGTTTGGACACACCCCTAGCTTAGCTGTGCTAAGCTAGGAGCAAACCCGAGCCACAGGGCTCCAGTCCACTTACAGTACGCCTGTCACACACCCCCACGATGTCAACTAACTCCTAGGCTTGCACCAAGCTATTCCTACTCTTACACTGTTGGGACCTGGCTTACATGCTGGGAAAAACTGGGATTCACTATCCTTCCCCTCATAGGATTGCCTGCTAATGCATAGTTACATGTCTCACACTAAGCCTCCCCCCTTTGCAACCACTGCTCACTGGCCATGTGGTCTTCTGCATGCCAATGACTTGCATGGCAGAATACTGATTTTAGTTAGAATCCTTAATTTAGGTTAATTTTGTTATTTTTTTCCCCCAATCCCATTTGTGCGCCGCTGCCCTACACTTAAACAGCCGAGATTGGCTAAAAAAAAAAAAAAAAAAAGTTGATTTTTGTATTTTTTTTTTTTATGCTTGCAATGCCAATGACCTTATACTTGGCCATTGGCATGCTTACTACGTGATATGCAGCCTTTATTTGGAGCTGTCACAGCTCCATTTTGGATTTTGCAGAAATGTACTAACCGAGTACATTTCTGCAGATAGCACTAGTCCTGCACGGACGGTCGCAAGCTTCCTGTATTGTAAAATCACCTCATTTGCATAGATTTCTCCTGCAAATGGGGTGATTTGCATAAAAGGGCTTTGTCCTTGCAAGATTAGTGCAAGAGTGTTCATGCATGCCCCTGCAGATATATTGCCTGCTTGAGCTCCTGCACCGATCTTGCACGCTATGCAAGTTTTCGAGAATCCAGGGGTTTACAATACAAAAAATAAGAAGACAGAGGAAAAGTAGAAAAGGAAATTAGTAATGGAGAAAAAGAAATAGAAACTGAGGTAATGGAATTCCTGTGAAGTGAAGGATTCAGTGTAGAAAATCTAATGCAGAAAGCACCACAACAGGAAAGAGCAACAGACATCCAAATTAAGGGGAAACCAGTGGAACGGTAAGCAATTTGTCAGGTGTCATATGAAGATATTTTGGTGCCTTCCACAGGAAACCAGTATAAATGTTCACGCGAAGCTGGGCGGGAAGGGAAGGAATAAGAAACTTTGGAGACCGACGCAGTGAATGTTGAGGAATGATAGGCCAGTGAGTTCCCATATGACAGAGCAATGGATGGCACAGGATGAAATTTAAGAGAACGTGCCACAGGAAGATGCTATAGAACTTTCTATAGAATACCCGCAGAAAATGGAAAACAAAAAATGTGTCCTCAGTTTAGAAGAAAATGAGCTAAGAGAAGAGTTACTTGATTTAATAGAGATAGTTAGACATATTAAGATCAATGAAAGAGACTGCAGAAGGTCAATAAAACCCAAAAAGTCAGAAGTTTGATAAAACAAATGAACACAGTAATTAGGACTGTCCATTGAAATCCATGTGATATAACAGAAGTAAACAGGATATATTATTGTGCAGCTAAATTAATAACTGATAAAGTTTTACCACAAGAACACTGGGTAGTGAGGGAAAGGAAGGGGAAAAATCGAAAACCATCATGGAAGTATCTAATAGGGAAAACTATAACACAATTAAGATAAGAAGTATCACTGTTAGAAGAGTATAGAAGAGGGAACAGATCAAGAAAAATACTTAGAAAGATAGACGTGATAAAAACAACATGCAGTATTAGAACAGATCAGGATCTATCATGCATTGTTGCAAATAAACTAAAAATCTCAGCATACGCAGAAAAACGTAGAAGATACGCAAATAAATATAAAGGAAAAGTACAAAATAAGCAATTTATTGATGACCCAAAAAGTTTTATAGAGAATTGCGAAACAAGGAAAAAAGAATAGAAAGACCACCAAAAAAAGAAGAAATAGCTACATTTTGGAGAAGTATTTATAAAGATCCCATGGAACACGGCAAAGATGCTAAATGGATCGAAGAAGTAAAAGAAAGAATAAGAAGTTTAAAGGTACAGGATATGAAAACCCCAGGCTCAGATGCAGTACCTAACTTCTGGTTAAAAGTATTAACATCTTTGCACAAAGATTTAGCTGTGAGTAAGAATTATTTATATGTGCACCCTGACCAGACACCAACCTGGCTAACAACAGGAAAAACAATGCTACTACAGTGAACCTGCAAGCTGGCCTAAACATTATAGACCAATAACTTGCCTTCCAACGATGTATAAACTATACACTTGAATTGATGCCAACAGAGTTTATAGTCATTTAAAAGAAAACTCAATTATGGCAATAGAACAAAAGGGCAATAAAAGAAAGTCATATGGTACAAAGGACCATTTGTTGTTAAATAAAGTCATAGTGCAGAACTGTAAACAAATTGAAGAATCTAAGTATGGCATGAATTGACTACAAAAAAGCATTTGAAAGTATCCCACATTCATGGATAAAAGAGTGCTTAAAAATGTATATGATACACCCTAAACCGATCAACTACATTACAGTGACCATGAAACAGCGGCAAACCATTTTGTAATTAAGCAACGATAAAGGACAAATTATTATTCTAGGGATAAAAATTCAATGGGGGATATTCTAGGGTGACGCTGTCACAGCTGCTATTCTGTCTTGCCCTTAACCCATTAAGCTGTCTACTTAACAATTAGGCCATGGCTATAATTTGGCTCCTAGAAAACAACAAAGTGTGAAGACTTCTCTTTGTCAATTATTTAAAATTGTATAGCTGATCAGATGGGGAACTGAAAGCACAACTGCAAGTTGTAAAAACTTTTTCAGATGATATAAGAATGTCATTTGGTCTTGATAAGTGTGCAAAAGCAACTTTAAAAGCAGGAAAACTGCAGCACCAAGAAAACATCAGTTTGGGACAAGAATGTGATATAAAAGAAATTGAGCAAGAGGGAGTGTATAAATATTTGGGAATTGATGAAGGATCAGCAATAAAATATGAACAAATCTTAATAAAACTTAGTAAGGAATACTTTAGAAGACCTAAATTAATCCTGAAAACAGCACTGACATCTAGGAAGAAAATTCAAGCTATAAACCAATTTGCTCTTCCTGTTCTAACTTACAGTTTTGGAATGATTGATTAGGCCCAAAATGTGTTCGATAGATTAGATAAAAAAATAAGAGGGATGCTTCATGCTCACTAAATGATTTATAAAAAATCAGTGCATATCAAGATTATATATTCTCCATTCTGAAGGAGCTACGGGCCTCCTTGAAATTGATTACATGACCTCACAAGACCCAAACATAGTGAAAGTTTTGAAACTTGAGGAAAATAAATCTAAGATAACTTCCCTGCTTAGTCTAGACAAAGCATATCGGTCTCAAGCAGGAATGGAAATCAAACCAGAAGAAGATAAAAATCAGGCAGCAACTGAATGTGCCAAAAAACAAAAGAAAGAATATAAGGCGAAGGACCAGACAAGAAGGCAAGAATGTGGAAAATGCATTAATATAGTTGCAAGTATAGAAAACGTCTGGAAGAACCTCATGTTGATTAGGAACGAATGCAGGAATGGTTAAGGAGAGGTGAATTCAAACCAAGAGATGAAAGGTTAATATTGGTGGCCCATGATAGTGGTCTACGTACAAGATGGTTTACAAAGTCCATTGAACATGTGGGAGAAACAGAAAAGTGTAGGTTTTGTAAAACAGAATTGGGAACAATTGCATGCCTTGTTGCTGGTTGTGACATACTAATGACAGAAGGACTATATACTGAAAGGCATAATAATGTGGCAAGACTGTTGCACTGGAGATTCTGCAAACATTATGGTATTGAAGTGGCTGAAAAACACTGAAAACATGAGCTACAAAGCTTCATAGAAAATGATGAAGTCTACATCACATGGGATCACCCATTACCAACAGATCAAAAGACAGATATTAGAAATACGGATATACTGGTCCATGCAAAGAAGACAAAAGTAGCATTGATCATTGAAATTGCCACACCCAGGGAGTACAATGTTTTGTGTACAGAGACAGAAAGTCATAAAATATCAGGATTTGCAGGCAGAAATGACAGCAATGTGGAAGAAATATATCTAGACAGTTCTAATAGTAGTAGGAGCAACAGGTCTTATAAAAAAGAGTCTACAATCGTATTTAGGTTTTGGAGAAATTAAAAAAATACAGCAGCTGATGCAAGAATGGTAAAGGAGAGGTGAACTGAAACCAAAAGATGAAAGGTTAATAATGGGAGCCCCTGATAGTGGGATACATACACATTGTCATATGGGATCAACAATTACCAACAGTTCAAAAATAGATGCAAGCAAACCAGATATAAAAGTCCATGATAAAAGGCAAAAGTAGCATGGATCATTGAAAGTGCTACACCCAAGGATTATGGTGTCTTATGTACAGTGAGACACAAAGTCATAAAATACCAGGGTTGCAGGCATAAATGAGGGCAATGTGGCAGAAGGATGCCCAGACAGTCCCAACAGTAGTAGGAATAGCAGGTCTAATAAAAAATTTATAGTTCCATTTAGGTATGCTACTGATACATGTATTATAGAAGAAGTTAGTTCTGGGCAAATTGAGGATGCTGTGAGGAGAACTTTTGGCTAATATCAACGACTAAAACAATATAAAATCAATGAACTTTAATAATACCCTGACTTAGGAATGGGTCTATTCCTGTCATATTATTAGAAACAAAACTCTTAGAGAAATTAAAGCAAGAGAAGCCACAACATTGTTGTCTCATTTGTTCTCTTAGAGATGAAAGCCCCACAGCCCATCTACTCCTCCAAGGTTGAGTGTTAGACAACATGAGTGGTGTTGTCATCCAGAAAGAATCAGGGGATTTAATTAGCATTATTTGTTCCCCCTGTACATACCCACTTTGAGTCTCAAGGAAGAGAATGCAATGGACATCTGTGTGAGCATGACATCATCAGCCATGTTCCTCATGAATGCAAGCAGCTCTGATGATTTCTGTTTTCCACCAGGCATTAAGGACACAGTACACTCTGTTTATGCATTCCTCAAGTCTACCTAGCCCCCAGCTCAAACTGAGTAGGGACCATACCATTATCACCACTGCTCTTTCTCTGTGGTCAGCCTGTCCAATGGCTAGTCCACTAATCAAATGAAGAGCAGCAGGTAGTAGTCAGGGCCTCTATATCACAGGAATGTTTTGTGGCTAGAATAGTTAAGGCAACATATTCCTTTGTATCTAAATATATGAATGAGCCACAAATTCCTTGCAGTCCACATGTGTGCAGCACACATCACAAGAAGCCACACATTCCTTGTGGTTCACATGTGGTCTGCACACATCATTGATGGTCCTCAGTAACTTACATTCTATATGGAAGCAATCAAAGATCTGATGGTTGATGACACTATATTAACTGGATACTGCTGCAATCATTGCAGTGAATTTTGTGTCAAGCGGGGTTAGGTCCCTGCAGTGTCTGGAGTAAGTGATGCTGCCGTAAGTTAACCAGTCCTGCTGCAGTTTCCAAAATTTCTGCTCTGAATGCAAATATTTTTAACATGTTTTTTTCTGATTTATACTTATGCTTTTCACCCAAGAAATGTAGATACACTTCCTTTCTGATTTGCAGCATGGATATATGAGTTTGAGCAATGCAAATTTAATTACAATGGGATTTGGTGAAAAGATTTAATCAAATCTCAATCACTTCAAAAAAAAAAAAAACAACCAGGTAAAGAAGTTTTAATATCAAGGCTGGGCAGTCTCAGAGTTAATATAATTATACCTGACAGGTTAGTAGCAAACATTATTCATTTATTTTTAATTTAATTGTGACACTTGATTTTGCTGGTTGTAAACTTGTCTTTTAAGTTACTTGGTGCAGGGTGGGATTTAGGACAGTTGGACTGGCTGGACACAATATGGCCCAGCACCTGCCAAACAGCTAGAAAAAGGCTTCACTTTGAGTGCTTCAGCTCTGACAGCAGATGCAATACTGGCACTTGTTAAAATACTGGATTTTCATTAACAAATGTTGGCATTTCAATAAATGCTGGTAGTACACTCCATTTCTCTCAGCTACCCAGAATTTCACGGAGATTTTGCCTCATATTTTTGATCTGTTCCTCAAACAATTTTGGTTTTCTGGCAAAATAATTTTGAATAGAAGTCACTAAATAATGACAGATGTGCCAGTTTGAAACTTCATATCCTTCAGAAAATGTATACTTTTGCAACATCAGTAAGTAATTCTATCAACATTTTGTGTTTGTATGAGCAGTATTTAAGATATGTCCCTGATTTTGGGCATTTGCCCTGCATTATTTTTGTCTTTGTGTAGAATTCTGCCACTAAGAGCTATGCTACACTCCCGTTCCATCAGCACCTGTTAATTGGTACCACTGACAGCTTTATGTAGAAAGCCAAAGGGAAACAAACAGAGTCAATAATGGCAGGCTTTAAAGTTTCATACCTCATTGTGCAGAAAATGCATGCTGATGCAAAACCTGTTATTCTAGTAACTTTTAAGTGAATTAGAACAATAGTTTAAAAAGATGTCCCTGATTTTGGACAATTGTTCCTACATTATTTTTGCCTTTGTTCAAAATTCTTGAGTAAAGACATTGAGAGGTATGGTTGTGCCTTGGTAGCCCTAGACAGAATTGTTGCTGGGGTAAGTGAAAGGAAGAGACCTATGCACCTCACATGCTATGTTTTAGGCTGCTCAATTGCCGGATGCCATTTGGTTAGTAGCATATCACAGCATTCATTCTGACACTGCTTTCAGTGTGTGATATAAGTTGTAGCAAGTCAATTGCTAAAGTTTTTTTAAAAGTAGACTTTTTCTTTTTTCTTTTTCTTTTTTTTGGTTCAAAATGTATAGTTGAAGGACTCTTTATCATGGAGTGGCATGAAGTGGGTTCAACAGTGGCTAAGGCTGGCTGTGATTTGAGGTTCAGTTTTATATTCATAAGGATTAACTATTAAACAATTACAGCACCTGTTTTTTAAGACTCATTTGCATATATTATCTTCTCACTTAAATATGCTGGATATGGTTGAAAACTTTCCTGCACTAGCCTTGTTCTTGAATCACCAGCACTCTAAATGTCCAGAAACTATGTAGCTATGCTTTTTTTAGCTGTAGATTGTGTCTGAATTTGATCCAGAGAAGTATTCTGATTTTGCCGAAACATGGGTTGGATGCAAAAACTATATCGACATAGAGAAGATAATATTCAAAGTGAAGTATTAAGACTGTTATGACTATTATTCCACGATAGGGCTTGACTGCTTCTCCCATGTGATGTTTGCAAATGATAATACTTGCAAGCTGTCGTGGGCATTTCCCCAGCCACACCTAATTCTGATTCACTGGTGCTCCGCCTTTCTATATAATAGTTAGTCTACATAAATTTGATGATGAGGGGAAACATAGATCACTGACTGCAAACTGTTGCTGTTAAAAACAAAATACACACAGTAGTGTGCAGTGAAGGGGGGGGGGCTTTTCTGTCTATACTGGGGACTTTTGACTGTTTTCTGATTCAGGTTTCACCTCCTAGGAAATAATACAGTTTGTTTCCTTTGCCTTTTGTTTTCTTTAGATTCTAGTATAAACAGCTACATTTCACTGCAAATCCCAGTCATCTGATTTTAAATGAGAGAAAATTCTGACAATGGCAGCTTCACTGTAATCAGTTCTCCTTTGCAATGTAATATGTATGTTTCTCTCTGCCTGAATGTCACTTGCTGTACAGTTATAAGTACAGACAAGCATTTCTTACTGAATGCTATGAAGTAGCTTACTCTCTGTTCCACTGCCATTGCCTTGTGTTCTGTACCCACATATACAGTTAGCCATAAAGAGAAGACTCAAGTGTTTCCAAATTGTTTTCACTGCCCATGTATACCCGCTCAGCATAAATATAGTGACTGATTTGTATTGTATGTCGACATTTTATTAGCATGCAGTGATACATTACTGTGATATGGCAACAACTGCTCCATCTGTCTTG
The DNA here is from genome assembly GCF_019279795.1 of Protopterus annectens. Lineage (NCBI taxonomy): Eukaryota > Metazoa > Chordata > Ceratodontiformes > Protopteridae > Protopterus > Protopterus annectens. The sequence goes on along the minus strand of NC_056731.1, from coordinate 93,674,012 downwards.
AATAGTGAAATTCAGAGGTGTGCCTATAACACGGAACAAGGTAGTGGCTCGATCTTGACATATAGGCTCCGCTCCCTACTCATCAAAGAAAATATGTTACAGCAGCATATATTCCTCGTGAAGGTCAAGTAATCTGCCAGATGCAAAACAGATATGAGAATACTTAAAAAAGCAAAAAGGTATGCAGAAACTCCAAAATCAGGTGTAAATAGGAAGCAGGGAAAAAATACATAGGTTCATAGGTAAGTACTAGGCCAGCTGCCCTTCCAGGCCATTTTAAGCCAACAAATTTCCCTTTTGGTGCTTGAACTCACCTATCCCATTTGGTGTTAGATTTGGTGTTAGATTGGCCTTACTCATCACATGGACAGCCATTATATATTAACCCTACTGAAAATAACTGGGATCATACCATAGATAATTTGAGAGGACCTATGCTTGGGATGCAGCATTCAAGAGCTGCCTCTTTACATGAGTACTGCAAGGAGCAGTCGTGGGGTAAAAGTTCTATTACCCATCTATAGATCCAAGCTGCGACTGAATATAGACAGGGATGAGCTTTGGTTTATATGGATGCGGAGTCTATTCCAGATCATTGGTATCACCTACTAGATATACTTGTCCCTCTAAACCATGCTGGTGATGTTGCTGAAGAGGTTTAGATTCCTAGACCAAGTATTTCTGATGTCATTGGATTTGCTGATGTGCAGCAAGTCCATTACTACTGAGTTGGAGGATACCTTGTATGCCAGACACATGTCACCTGTGGATACCTAGTATAGAGATATGACTGAGTTAGTCCATGTAGGACATGTTGTTTAGGCCTTGTATCCTTTTAGTAAGGTATCTCTGTGAGCATTCTAGTTGTTGCATGTGGAAGGACAGATACATGCCAAAGGGGCATTACACTCAATGATTAGCCAAATGATAACTGAGTAAAGGGGATAATGACATCCCTAAAGCTAGACACAATCCTGTTGTTTATACGTTGTGCAATACAGAAGGACTTTCTTATGACAATGGACACATGTTGGTCAAAAGTCAGGTAACTGTCCTCATGAGTTCCCAAATCCCAAACAACGGGGTCAGCTTTTGGGGGTGTATTGTCAATGTGGTAGTTTCACAGGGTAGTTCACTTCCCAAAGGATACAATAATATAATGTGTGTCATTTAGTTTCAGTCCATGATTTTGGCACCAGTTATTTATTTGGGACAAACCTTCCTGCAGGATGGCAAAGTCATTTAGGGATTCAAATACTGCTTCTAGCTTGCAGTCATCTGTAAATTTAGTTAGTCAGAGCCCTTTGTTATTGGCTTTTGCTTCAGAGAAGCAGCTGTCAAATGGGAAAGGTCCCAGCACCGAACCCTGGGGGAATCCAATAGTGACAGGTCTCCTTGTAGAGGTAGCTTCCCCTATTTGGAGCTGTTGTGTCATATCTGTGAGTAAGTTGGCAATCCATTGCATAATGACTGAGTTTATTCTCAGTTTAATTAACTTTTCTACATTCCTGATTGTGGGATTGTGTCAAAAGCATTGGCTAGGTTGAGGTACGAGGCACATAAATCATATTTTCTTTAAACATGCTATTCTATATATCAAATTAATGGGAAGGCAAAGCACTTGATGAGAAAAAGCTTGATACTAGCATGTTTTTTGCCTTTAGGATATTGTGGAATTCAACATTACTGATGGAAATAAATATAGCTGCTGTTCCTTTAAATAAAAATGAATAGCATGATGTGTGAGGCTTGTCTGTTTGCTACTGAGTACAAGTTCAAATTATAACCCTAGAGACAGTACATATAGGTTTTGACCTTTGCTGGCAAACATTAGAAAATGTTGTTTTTGTGCTTGTACCTAAAGGCACTGTAGCTGTACTTTAGAAGAGCGGTTGTTATTACTAAATTCCATGTTATTGTGATGAAATACAGTAAAGTGCTGATCATCTGTGTATTTCACTATTGAGACAGCTTTTGGTTTCTTTTCCATGTAAGTGGCACTTCTTATCAAGCTAATACAAGCATGCGTCTGATAAGAAAGCATTACAATGAAACTGCTTCTATTGTAAGCAGAAACAGTCTTTTCCAAGTAATAATAAAACTTGATAATAATCACCTTAGATTTGTTTCTTTTTAATTCAATGTAATATATTAAATTACTATGAAAGTAATCAACTATGCATTCAAGTCATTGCTGTTCTTTGAAAATCTTGCCCTTTTTAATACAATTTCCTGGCTATGAGTGACTTTGTCATGAGCAAATTTAATAAGGGTAAGAGAAATGTCACAATTACGTTTTAGTGCTTGCCATTTTTAACTAAAATTATTTTACAGAATGACACATAAGAAAATAATACTCTACTTAAATTAACATACTGGCCTTTTGGATTTAGCAGTTTGCTCCAAAACAAAATATCATACTGAGACTGGGATGAGTCTTTCTACTTGTAAAAAATTCAAATATCATAAAGTGGATATGTATCCTTCATGAGACAAGCATTTATTTGCATTAACCAATACCTTGTAAGACAGTGAATGATTAATTCTATAGACACACGATCAGTTTTAGACCTCAGCAGAAGACTTCACTGATTTATGAATTTACATATTGGACAATAACCCATATAATTAGGTTAAGTTTTAATTTTCAGATTTGCCCTGTCTTGTTTAAGCAGCAAAGAAAAAAAAAACATTGATTTTTTTTCTTTTCTGCAAAACGGCAATGCAGTGGTGCAGCAGTTAGTATTGTCACTTCACAGCAAGAGGTCCTCTGGTTCGATTCTCTGCTGGGGTGCCTTCTGTTTGCAGTCTGCATATCCTCCATGCATTTACATGGGTTCCCTCTGTGCGCTCCAGCTTCCTTCCAGACATGCATCTGGACTCTTTCTCCCTGGGTCTCTGCTGAAAATGGGCTCTGTCCCAGTTGGACTTTCCCAGTAAACAAATGTTAAATTAAAGGAAAATGGCCAACAACAGAGGAAGAATTATGATCACACAAAGTGGATTATACAGTCTAATGCACAATGTTGTGCTAAAAGACTGCAAAAGCATATAGAGACAGATCATGGTGAAATGGGGCCCTAGACTGCCTTGGTCACCTAGTACTATATCTGGCTTTGGAAGCATATGTAATGCACACCTTGACTAGCCATGTATAGTTTTCCAAAAATCAATTTGACTATTAAACACTGACTTCCTGAAAGTGACCACTACAACAAAAAAAAAAAAAAAACCCACCCAAAATGAAAAGCTCCCTTTTTCTTTTTTATTGCATTGGGGGGAGACCCCCTGCACACCCTGAAGTTATATATATATATATATATATATATATATATATATATATATATATATATATATATATATATATATATATGTATATATAGTTGCACTTAGAAATCATCCCACAATGATTTCCTATGGAGAAAAGCATTTGGCCTTATGCTGTTCAGCTTCTTTTTCTTTGAGGTGCTAACACTTGATGAATTTCTCAAGACTGTGTAGGGAAGACCCAGAAATCCAATTACAAATATTATGATAAAAGAGAGGAAGGTAGTTTGAGAGAAATAAAAGAAGCAGAAATGCATGTTTTGGGGTGTGGGCATTATAGATGACACAGTTTTGTGTGAATCATGGTACTGAAGGCAAGTTTTAGGTTATGCTCAGACATAAACATTGTTTGTCAGACAGTATATATCTGTGAAAACTTTAACACTATTACTAGCCTTACAGCACTAGGAAGGATGCCATAGTACGACATAATATGACAATTATACGGCACAAAGAGATGGAATCTTGACTGAAGCAGAGCTGATAGATGTTGAAATAGTGAATATAGCTTTGGAAGAAGCAAGGGGGTGGGGTGGGGGTGGGGTGGAAAGGTGGAGGGCTGAACTGCTAGTACCAACTCCCCTACCTCATGAGAAGTGATTGAAAGACCCCTTTACTGGGAGTAACCCATAGCAGAGGCCAGAAAACAGCTTCTTAGAGTTAAAGGAATGGCTTGTATTACACAGTACAGCAATCAGAAACAGGGATCAAAGCATGGAATACACACATGTATGTGATACATGTAAAGAGAAGTGTACCATGCATTGCATTTGTGATTCAAAACTCTCAGGGGTAGTGATGCGCAGTGCATTCGTAAAAATTAAAAATGAAAAATAAAGACAATTCAGCCGTATTTGGCAAGTAATTAGCTCTCAACTGTTACCCCAACTACCTGAATAAGATGTGGTTGATAAAAGTATTTACTCTAGAAAGGGAACACCCCAAAGTGGATATGAGGAGTTTTGGATTAGGTAGAATGAGGAGTAGGGGATCAGAGGTGTTACATGGCCAAACTGATAGCAAATTCCCCCACCAAAAAAAAAACCTTGTAATATCAGAAAACAAATGATTTCTGCATGCATGATATATATGTTTTCTTCTGGAAATAGTTCAATTTCATATTTCATCCCCTTTAAAATTGTATCTGTATAATGCAGTTGGATTTTTTTCTTTTTATTTTATTTATTTAATGTAGACTTGGCCCAAGATTCCTTTTCAGCTATAGCTGTTACAGAAAATGAAAGAAGGAATTAGTACCTGTTTACAAGAACAAGTGAATGTGTACGGGAGGATCATACAAAGACAGCATATACATATATTATATGCAAAATTTAGAAGGCTTGGATAAATGTCATTTAAAACTTTCTCAAGAAGTTGATGTTTAGAAACTAAAGAACAGTAAGACTTTGTATTGTATGATTACAACCACATTGATGACTACATAAAAAATTCATACTAAATTTTATGACAATTCACACTCCTAAACAATTATGCAGCTTCTAAAGTTTTAAGAACATCTAGGAACCACTTAGATGTGCACTCAGAATTAGAAGAACAGAAGGTGATGTGGTTGTAGTGCTATTGTCCATCTTGATGTAAGACCTTAAAAGAAACATATCCTAGCTTTTAAGCTAAATGAATTAAAATAAATGAATGAGGACATCTTACAGCAACACCAACACTTCAAGTGCTATTTTAAATTTAAGAAAGTGTTCAAACTGGCATTTGAACTGTTAAACATGATTTTTCAGATAGGCAATGCCTCACATACCTTCCATATTAGGTGTTAACCCTCTTGCACTACCCTTCTTAATATAATCAATAGCAATGTTATTGCACATGAGAGAGGGAGATTCTCCTTCACAGTGACCAAAGTGCACTTTTGACAAGAAGCATATCTTTGACCAAAGAAACTTTCACTGAATGTGAAATAATCAAATCTAGTTCACAAAAACTGTACAATTCATATTTTTCATTCAGTTTAAGTTATATTTGTATGCATAAAGAAAGACTGGTCATACTCCAGTGTTGGGTTTTGTTTCAAAGCCCCTCATGACTAAAACATTATGATACCATGGCTGCATAAAGTTTGGAAGTAAGATGACAATTAGCCTTTAGGCAAAGCTATATATTTTATACTCCAAGGTTGTAAGACCACATGCTTAGAATATTTCTGTAAAAGAGAGTATGTGGGGACCACTGTACACAAAACTAGAATGGAATATAGCTTGCTTCCACTAAAAAAAAAGACAAATGGGGGAATTCAATAAAGCTAACATGGTCATTTTTTCCACCTGCATGTCGCTTTATGATGGGAACATGGGCACAATGAGTTAGATTCAGTCAATTCTGTCTAGCGGCGTGCAATCACGTGCACTCACGCTCAATTACAGAAACTTTTGTGGAATGGAAATTTCAGCATAAGTACCTGAAATTTATGCAAATAAAATGAAATAATATGGTAGAGTGATCCAACAACCTTAACTACAACTATGTGGACTCTGTGTCCGTGTTGGCAGTGTATGCAGAAAATTTCCACGTACAGGAGTCTACATGGAAGCAAGGGCGTGTAAAAGTCCAAAAATATTGACAGAATTCCCATGAAAAGGTAATAACACATATATAATGTGCAAATTATACACTGCGGATTTTCAAAAGCATCAGGGTGTGTGTCAGATTACTATAAATTTAAATACATTTTTTACCTCATGTTTGCACAGTGCACCACTTGTCACCATAGGGAAAGTAATATCCTGCCTTATGTCTTTAAAGTCATGTTCCTGTGCTGTTGCCCAGCCTGCACGGCTAATATCCATGCAGATTCCAGGCTGTCAGCATGGTTATTATGCAAATGAGTGGAAAAATAAGTGATTTGTTGAATCACAAAAAGCAGGAACTGTGTAGGGATGTTCACTTTGTGTAGGCTCCTACACAGTGTTTATGTTTCCAATCGATATATATGACATCAGGGGAGTGTGTCAGGTCATTTGTTTTTGTTTTTTGTGTAATATACATGTTTGTCCAGTGCGCTTCTTACCGCAAACCGTTTTGGCAATGCATACTTTCTATGTGCGACCAGACCACCCCTTGTACCAGACATTAGCTATACATCCAAAGATAGAAACTGGATGCATTCAATTAATATTGCTGAACACCACTGGACATTTCACAAACCAGGTGAGTGGGGCTGTGCTCTGCTAATTGCCCCAAGTGATGGGAATTTGTATAAGTACTAATGTGGCAACAGGTGTTAAGTATTGGACTGAACTGCAGATGGTCATCATTCTACTACAGGATATGGCAACTTTTCTCATACTGTTCTGACATTGCAGCTTATACACATAAAGTGTAAATTGTAGTTATTGGCATTTTCTGTACATATCATGACAACAGGGGTGAAAATATAAAATTTTGACATGGCTTAGCTTTGTTATACACAGCTTCACTCCTCTGCATAATGGTGTGTACAGCACACTACTGCGTACTGAAGTAGAACCTTTAAATCTTGTTAATTATACCTTATACAGGTGAATTGCATCTTAATTATCCAATCCTACATGGTGGACCTACTCAAGAAATGTATAAAGTATGCATACAGCCTGCATTCTGATTTTCCCTCGATATTTCAAGATCATTGGAGTAGAGACATGCATTTTCGGCGTAAAGCCTTCTTCAGATCCTGAAGATTTGAAGAAGGCTTTTCGCTGAAAGTGCTTGTCCTTGCCTGATAAAAGTCATTGGACTGTTTATTAAAGTTTGATTTTTAATTTCAGTTATCTATGGTGATACACTCTTGTTTTTATTCATTTAAGTTGTTCCCATACTCAAGTGTTCTTTAGTGGTGTTACTTTGTTTTTATTCATCTTATCTATGAACTTGGTACAGTATGCACGTACATAGTGGTGTACTTGTACAGTAATTAAATTAACATGTGACTACACCCACTATTTTTACTATTAAGTGTTCATTTGTAATTAGTAGGCCTCATGCATGAAACATTCATACAGACCTACTCCAGCAGATTACTGGTACATCATTTAAGACAGATGTTAGAATGTGAGGCTACATATTGCAGTGTCTGTCTTCAGAATTGTCTGCATCCTAACAGTAAATGTGATTTGTCCTCCACCCCCCCCAAACCAGGAGTGTCCCCTTGTAAATGCCATAATAGTAACTCACCTATGCTACCCCCAACTCCCCAAAAGGACTAAGGCAGCCATCCTGTCTGATGAAGCAGTAATGCTGTTGAGTGTTCGAATCTTGATATAAGTAGAAGTTTTGGATGTGTACCCAAAAAATGTTGTGTTTTACAGACTTTGACTCTGTGTTCCATACTGTTATCAACTTTGTCTTGTTTTAATTCCACATTTGCGTGGTGCACCGCATGTATAAAACCTTTTTCATAAGGCTTAGATGGTTTGCGTGGAGTGCAGCAGTACAGAAACAGTGAAAGAGGAAATAGGATTTGTGTCAGACCACCAACCCCATACACTGAATACATTCAATTATTGCCATTAGTAATTGGGAAATCCTGGCCTGGAATAGAGATAGGAGTGGGCTGCAGTAACAGGTATATATTACTTAACAGTAAGTCTCAGATGTGAGTAATGCACCTCACGTTTGCACACTGCTTACCTACACGCAAACAAGTAAAAAGAAAAGGCAAGGGTGCACTTGTGTACACTTAGTTAATCATAGCACAAATCCAATGCTTCTCTCACTATAGCATTGTAAATATATATATATATATATATATATATATATATATATATATATATATATATATATATATATATATATATATATCTATATATATGTACATATATATATATATATATATATATATATATATATATATATTTGTGTGTGTGTGTGTGTGTGTGTGTGCCCATAGTGCCCTACATACCCCTCAAGCTCTTAGAGCAAGAAATCAGGACAAAGCCATAAATAACGGGGGAACAAAGGCCCCAAAATGGAGACACTTTTTAAATATTGCTCTTACAAACTTAGAAAGGTGATAGAATAACAGGCACATCATTATGAATTTTCTGAAGGGTATGTTGTCTGAAATTCAGATGTCTGCCATTATTGTCTGACTTAATTTCTCCATGATTTGCCATTGAGTTTTCCAGAAAGCCACAATATTGTGAGAAACAGACCATAAATATGAGTCTAACATCTAGACATTATGCAAAAATCTGGACAGTTGGGATTTATGGTGCCATATCATTTTCAGATCCCATGTCTCCCCTAAGACTACATGTGCAAACATTCCAAACTCTGGGCACAATATAAGTATATTCACATATATTGACAAGCCATCCATTAGTTTCCCCACCAGCAACACCAACAATCACAGCAACCCTGAGTCATTTTTTCACACATACATCAACCACTGTAGAAGTTGTAATATATTATGTTGTGTTCTCCTTTTTGGACAGGGACAATTGATGGTGCTCACAAGATTGCTCATCCAAATGCAAACATACAAATAAGATCAATAAGGGTATTATTGTTATACAGCTAGCCTACTAAACAGAATTTGTCAGCTAGGCTATTAGCTTCAGATGACACTACAAAGCAATGTGACTATACAGGCCTCTCAAGCTGTTGTTCAACACATGGCTTTGTTATGTCATCTAATATAAGTTCACCTGCAGTCCTACATAAGTCAGACATGTGCTGTGGTGTGTGCGTTAAATACTGTGATTTGTAGTCCATAAACATTTTATAGATAGGGGCTCTAATCTCACTGCAGTCAAATGTTTGTGTGTGTGTGTGTATGTGTGTGTATGTGTGTGTGTGTGTGTGTGTGTGTGTGTGTGTGTGTGTGTGTGTGTGTGTGTGTGTGTGTGTGTGTGTGTGTATAAATAAAAGTGGATGTGTGTATTCCAGTCCAACTTCACAAATGGCATGGTTTGCCATTGTTTTTGTGCTTGCACAAACATCCAGTTGAGGCAAGACCCCAAACTCTTGTCCTCCACATGGCCTGCTGATGTCATCTGCCATAAGATCACCTGCAGTCCTATTAAAATCAGATTTGTGCTGTGAAGTGTGTGTTAAGTACTCTGATCTGTAATACATAAACCTAGATAGACAGGGGCTCTATCCTCACTGTAGTCAATTTGGAGTGTGTGTGTGTATGTGTGTGTGTTTGTGTGTGTGTTTGTGTGTGTATATGTGTGTGTGTGTGTGTGTGTGTGTGTCTCCATAAAGAATATTGTAAGTGCATATCCCACACTGACTTCTCAAATGGCATGGTTTTGCACAGTTTTGGTGCTTGCACAATATCCAGTAAAAGCAGGCCTCCAAACTCTTGTTCCCAATGCGGCCTGCTGATGTCATCGACCATAAGATCACCTCAGTCCTGTTAAAATTAGACTGATGTTGTGGCATGTGCATTAAGTACTCTGATCTGTAGTATGTAAGCCTAGATATGTAGAAGTTCTATCATCACTGCCGTCAACTTGGTGTGTGCGTGTCTCTCCACAAAGTATGGTGTTAGTGTGTATCCCACACTGAATTTTCAAATAGCATGGTTTTCCACTGTTTTGGTGCTTGCAGAAACATCCAGGTAAGAGGAAAATAGAAAGGTCTATGATAAGGTTTATGGATGTAGTGACAGAGGACATGCAGGTGGTTGGTGTGACAGAGCGAGATACAGACGATGGGTAGAATGAAAAGCAGATGATCTACTGTGGTGAGCCCTAATGGTACTATCAAAAAGAATAGGAAGAAGATGACATCTATGTTTGGAGAAATCCCATCTGTACACTTGTGGCAGGAGTGTACAGTAGGTATGGGTACCTATTTCAAGGTTAGTGTGTCTGGACTCAGTTTGGGCTTTAACAGTGTGTCTTTGTATTACCTGATCTGGACTGTGTGCAGAGGCTGTAACACTTTGCCTCATACATGCAGAATCATCAATACACCTGCTTTCAAATAAAAATGGATGCTGCTATGTGGCAGAGCAGATCTAGCTGTCAGAACCTCTGTTGCATGACAAGCAGCAATTTACCCACTTGCCTATCAATAATAGAGGAATTGATCCACCATATGAAAGACCTCATAATGTACACCAATAGATTAGTCACGTGAAAATAGCAGCCAGATCACATGTACCCCTCCTTTTTGCATTATTTATGCAGATACCAGGTTCAAGCCTCCCATTATCACCTAGTATTTCCCCTTGATTTCCACTGCTAGCATAGCTGACATGGGTTTTTGACTCAGTGCAGATAATGCCTCATGTGCACTGAATAGCCTGTATCTCCTACACCACCGAAGTACAAATTTCAAGAGATACACCTATAGTAGGAATCTGGAATCAGTGCTCTCTTGCTTACAGAAGGGCAACACTAAACAGGTTGTCCACTCACACACTTTGACTCCTACTCATAATATGTACACTACACTAACCAAAACAGCAGACACATCTTAAACACAATCAGGCTACAAGCAGACAATACACATAAGAAATATCATCACCACTGTCTCACCATAGAAGTGCTTAAGGCAATGGGCATGTATCCCAAAGGTCTTCATAATAGTTGCCTGTATAGTGAGACATACAGATGCCCCACTCACCAGCTTAAACAAGGATATGTTTAGTGTCAGCTGTGTGGCAGACATAGTTGACACAGCACACGAAATCAAATCTTTCAACAGCAAGCCCTATGCTTAATCCAGCATACTTCATCTTAGTGTGCACAGCATGATATGTGACTATAGGAAATATATGAACACAGACATGATTGAGCTATCTAAATATGGGTCCAAGCCAGGTATGTCCCTATGTTTGAGCAGCATTATACCCTCGCATAGGATGATACCACTATGTAAAGAACAACAAATTCTCTGAACTTACCTAAGTTTCTGGTGTCATTCTGAGGTGATACAGTACCTGTTAGTGTGGGATGACATGGTGGAAAAAACATGCTGCTTTGCCATCTGTAAGCCACTTGACTGCACCATAATCCCTTTATTAGGCAAGGCCGCAAAAGCAGAATAACCAATGTGAACATGAGCAACTCCAACAAAGTAAGGGCCATGAAGCCAAACCCTAGGAGTTCACATCTTAAACCCCACTCTCTGTAAGCACTCAAGATGCTGATGTCTGTGCAGTCAAAGAAACCTGGTTCATGGCTGCAGTAAGTACTTTGGCCTTGCAAGGCTGCAATGCCTTCCAAACACCCAGACAGCAAATGGAAGTTGTGTGAACTGCAGGAGGTGTTGCATCTATTTACACTGAACATTAGTACGCCTCAAGACTGCTTAGAGAAAATAACTATATGTAGTTATTCTATGTCCAACATAAGGAATGCCCTTCATGTTATCGCCATTAATAGGTCACCATCCATATACATGAAAGTTCACATGGCCTATATATTACTACTCGGAACAACTAAAGTAGAATAAAACAACCCAGGGAGGGGTGAGTGAAAGTATTCATCCATTGATCGGGATAATTATAGGACAACAAACTCACTTGCACAATATTACCTGGAGTTTGTGAACTGAAATACCATGGAAGTAATAGTGCAAAACCCCACAAGGTTATCTCATATTCCAGACCTGTATCTCAACAATATGAGCGAACAATATAATGGCACATGTGTAGTGCCTGCGCTGTTAATCCAACCATAAGGCATTATGTTTCGAAGTAAGAATGGCTACTGAACTCCCCAAAAGAGGAATCAGGTTCACAAATATCATCCAAGGTAACTGCACCCTTCTAAAGATGCTCTAAACTACTTCCAAGACACAGTTTCCACAAAGGACATTGACAGCTATAGTAACTTACTCTCTCATGTCCTGTCTACACATCTACACAAATGTATGCGCACAGCCATGCCTGATAGGCTCAAACAAAGATCCTCCAGAAAATACAAATCATACTGGTGGATGTCTGGCATTAATACATTATACAGTAAGTGAAAGAAGCTGCTGTTTACAAATACAACATTGAGAATCCAAGACTGGAAGGCCACTCTCCTCAGAGTATAAATGCAAATAAGACACCTTGAAAAACCTTCACAGAACAACTATACAAATAATTTACGCAACAACATATCCAGGGATAACCATAAGGCTTTCTTCATGTGCATCTGCAAACTGATATATATAACTTAGATGTATTTGGATCCAGTTAATCCTTTAAAGAAAAAAAATGGGGAAGATAGGGAAGTGGTTTAATGGGGATCATGCAGGGGGGGGGGGCAAAGTGATAAGAAGGTGGGAATGTGCAGGAAGGGTGTAGGTAAGAACCATAGCTATCCATTTCTTCAACAGTAACAATTGAGCACATGTACTTAATCTTAGCTAAATTTGGACTGTCACCTCCACAGAGAGGGGTGACAACAACAAGTATGAAATGAAAAGCTATGTATGGGATGAATTTTTTTTTTTTGGGACAGGTGCCCTTTTTCTTTTTTTTTTTGTTTGTTAAGGAGAGAGTGGAATGTTGTGGAAGGGCATAGGCAAGTATGGGGCAGGCAAGCTGGGAGGGTGAGGAAGCATTTGCAGACACACAAGACATATAAGACAAGAAACAGGGTTGGTGAAGGACACAAGTGGGGGGGTGAACACCTTAGTTGGGGTGGGAGTGGGGGTGATCAAGGTCCCATGGACATCAGCACAGTAACAGTGTGACTCAAGTCCTCACCCATTGGACTGTCAGCACTGTTGCATCATTGTGCTGCTGGTTGCAGCATCTGATACCTGCACCTATGGCAAGTTCGCCTTACCAGGATGGAAAGCAGGCTCTCCATCCAGCACAGGTGTGTGTCTGCTGTCTGGTGCACAATCCTACACACCACACCTGGCAACTCTACTTTGGTCATGTATGCACCCCCTCTGCCTCTGCTCCTAGATGGTACCATATGCTTTGCACCTGGAACAGAACTACCTGAGGGTCCAGATAGGGCAGGGGCAACGAGGGGGGGGGGGGTTGCCGTCAGGCTGCAGCCTAGAAGTGCTGGGCCTTGCTGCTTCAGCCTGTCGAGAGAGAGTGTAGGCAGATCATGGGGAACTGACCTACCCTGCTGTGCTGTGGTAATAACATAAATAAAATTCAAGCCAAAAATTAAAGAAAACATGAAACAAATTAGATTAAAGTTATAAAAAATAAAGAAACAATAATAAATCAATATAAACATTTTTAAATAATATAATTATGAACAGAATGATAAATCATAAAAATGAAAAATGATTTAACAACAAAGAAATATAAAATTATTCATAATAAACAAAGCATAAGAAGTAATACCACATAATATAATAATCAGAAATATGATTAAATATACTACTATTACTACTAATAATAATAATAATTAAAAAATAATAAATCCATAAATAAATACAAGAGGAGAAGGGATGGGATGAGAGAAAAAAGAGGAGCATTAGTAACTTCTGTTCCCCCCACACCTCCCTAACTATTATACTAACACCAGGATCACACTACAGTGGGGAAAAGGACATATACCTTTGACTTGCCTTAGAGTACTACTTGTCAGTGAAAGGCGTTTTAGGTGAAATGAGTTTTAGGTGAAATGAACTTTAGGTGATTTGGTCTCAGTGAAATGGTTTTTCAGTGACGAGATACGAATCCATGTATATATATATATATATATATATATATATATATATATATATATATGGTTCCCTGTCACATTGTCGAAAGTTCAAATCTCCAAAGATGATATGGCCGAGACCATATCACTGAAGATTTGAGTTGCCGACAATTGTGTATTGGGGATCGACGTATAGTGCGGAACCCGGGACTTGCAGTTGTCCTCACCGTAGTATGAGTGAGGAGTTGGTAGATTTAAGTTGTAGGGGATGTGGGGGGTGCAGGGGCCCCCCCCTGCAAAAATGTACAGGTAAGTTGCTCTGTATTTTTATTCCTTTTTTAGCAATTCAAATCTTCAGCGATATCGTCTCGGCCATATCGTTTTCAGAGATTTGAACTGTCGGTGAAGTGATGGTGATATGTATATATATATATATATATATATATATATATATATATATATGTAAAACTCCACGAGCTTGCCCCCTAATGCACTGCATGCAGCTCATATGTAGACAGTGCAAAGGAGTTGTGTCATCATGGTCATATAAGGAAACCTTTTGTGTTGGGGCATGACACTGAAGGCTATTTTAGTATCATCATTGACAGAAAGCATTATAACTTAATGCAGAATTTGTTCACCTCAGGCATGTCTTTATCCCGTCTACCATTCTCTTCATTACATGCCTTTACCAATCACAGTATATAAAATTTAACAGTAGACATACTTAGACAGCAGCAAATTGGGTTCTGATAATAAAAAATAACTGTTTTATTCTATTTTGTCACTCCAGTAAAACAGTATTTTCTGGAAATCATTGATTTTTTCTTCCCATTATTTATTTTTTAATGCAGATTTTTGAGAATCATTTAATCAAAGTTGGATACAGTTTATTCTGCTGTATTACCAAACATCCTCCAGAGATGTTAGATGTACCGCATATTAGCAAGATATAATGATTAGTTATCAATGAATTATTATTTATTATTGTTATTATTATTATTATTATTACTGACACAGAGTTGACACTTTTAACCAAGGCCAGATCCAGCAGAATGCTGGGTGCTAGCTGGTGGTGGTGGAGGAGCATAAATGTCAAAAAAAAAAATGCATCTCACAGACCTCTTTAATTTTAGTTCTCTCTGCTTTGATGTGTAATAGCATTGAGTTATTTTCTATCATTGCCCTGAATTTAGAACTAATAAGAAAGAGCCTTACTTGAGTTTGTCACAGTCAAAAACAAAACAGTAACAGCCAAACAATATAGCTCTAGTGTGCAGAAAAGGACATTTTCAGAAATAAGCAGTACCACTCAATTTTGAAGATGTCTCTGTGTAAATGTGACACATAACTGTGCAGTGTGTGTGTGTATGTGCATGTGCATTTGTATTCCCCCCTCAACAAAAGGCAAAGTTCTGCCTTTTAACTGTCCCAGTTTTGTAGCATGTCTCTGATTTTGTCCTCATTTTTACCATTCTTCATAAAATGATCGATTTTTTTGTAAATTAACCAGAAGTACACTCAGGCAATAATGCTAGTCATTAATGTTTCATAGTGCATGTTGATCCGAAAATGCATATTGATGTAATATCTGTTGTTAATTTTTTTAAGTAAATTGTTTCTGCCTGTTATCTGCTTCTGATTTTGTAGCATGTCTCTGATCTTGCCTCATATTTATTCTTCTTCCTAAAATGTTTGATTTTTCTGATAAATTAATGATGATTACAGTCAGCTAGTAGTGCTAATCATTACAGTTTTATAGTACTTGTTCATTAAAAGCATACCAATGTAATACCTGTCGTTCTGTTAACTTTGTAAGTATATAAGAGTTTCTGTCTCTCATTTATTCCCAGTTTTGCAATGTTTGATTTTACCTGATGTATTTACTATCCTTCATAAAATACTTCTGATACATTAATGAGGATTTCAGTCAGTCAGTAATACCAGTCATTAGAGTTTCCTAATTCTTACTGTTTAAGAAAATACATTCCCATGTAAACATCTGTTCTGGTAACTTTTTAAGTTAATTACAAGTGTCTGGTATTTTGCATAGAGGCTTAAGTATCTGAACTGTTAACAAACCGTTTCATGTAATTAAAAGAACAGGGCTTGCTTTCTTCCATCTCAATTTACCTACTGTGTGACTTTGAGCAAATCCCCTGACCAGGCACTACCCCCTGTGTTTTCCCTGAAAATGGACTGTTTGTTCAGTGGGTTTGCCAGATTAGTGAACAGATAAAATAAGATTTAAAATATGTCCCTTTTTAGGCCTTTGTCCCCTCCACTATGTTTCTGGCATTGTACAGAACTCTTAGGCAAAGAAGTTGAGATGTATTCTGGGTTTCCTATAAAATCTGTGGCTTTCTGTTGAGTTGTTGATTGCAGTCACTAAATAATTACAGATCTGAGATTCAAAATGTGTATCCTTCAGAAAATACTTGCTAATCAAAAGCTTGTTATTCTAGACATTTTCAAAGTATATAAGATAAATATTTAAAATCTGTTCCTGATTTCTGGTCTTTGTCTCTGACTGTTAAGCTAAGAAATTGGTATGGTATGAGGGTGCCTTTCGCTGCTCTGTATATTTCTCAAACCAATGGACTGAAATGCATTTCTAGTTTACTTGTTCATTCACGTTTTCATTCCTTTGATCTCAAGCAAACATTTGAGGTGTACACAGTCATATAAGGGGCTGTGAATGATCGACACATCTGTGTGCATGAGCGTGTGTGTGTGTGTGTGTGTGTGTGTGTGTGTGTGTGTGTGTGTGTGTGTATGTGTGTGTGTGTGTGTGTGTGTGTGTGTGTGTGTGTGTGTGTGTGTGTGTGTGTGTAAATACTGTGTTCCTGCATCCCGAAATAGTTACAGTATAAAGGAAGGAATTGATAGTGAAGAGAATCATCATCATGTGATCTGTGTTATTTGGGCACAATTGTTGATTCCTGTTTTGTTACCTGATGTCAGTTTGTTTATTATCTGTTTGTGAATAAACTAGGTGACATGATGTCTATGAGTTTAATGCTAATATTCTAACTGTAAACACATTTTTAATTTAGTATGTGTTTTGTAGGCATGCAGGTGTGAAATGTCTGCAACAATGTTTTTCTGCCATTTAGTCCCACAGAGTAAGCCTAGGGGATGTTAATGAGCTGCTTCCTGCAGGTTGACCCTCAGCATTTGTTTGTTTGTGTTTGTTATGTCACTATAACCAAGTCCCTTCATCTCACAGTGCTCCTGGTCTGCCCATGGAAAAGGACACTTACATTTAGTAGGCTCTTCCAGATTGTTAGCAAATACATTACAAGTTGCCTTTGAATCCCTGCACCCTTCCAATAGCTGCTGATTAGTGTGTCAGTAAATAATATTTGTCTATGAATCCAAGAACATCTCATGTAGTTTAATGGCTTGCCAGAGGTATTTTAATAAATGTGTGTTTTAAGGGAAGAAAAGTTTAATTGTTGCTCATGCTATCTGTTTTCAATGTGAGAATGTTCTGCTTTTTTCTGTTTAGCAAATGGGCCATTGTTGATTTCACTGTAAACCTGGAAATACAAGGTTTAAATTAAACCCAAATGTCTGCGATCAGTGTAAAAAAACAGAAGAAAATAGTATGTATACTGACATGTTTGAATGGTGTTTAGGGCAGCTGGAGAGAGGCAGCCAAGTAAGAGGATATAGCTATGGTACTGGGTGCCCCAGTCCATTATCCTGCCTAGGGCTCCATTTGACCATGATCCAGATCTACTTACAACAGTATGAATTTGCATGAGTTTCTACAGTGCAGTGTGGTGTATTATTTACTAAACAGAAATAAAATCCCTAAACCCTTTTTAAATGTAAATACATACTTAGAGCCATAATGATCTTGGCCTACAAACTGAGAGTACAGGCAAGTAAATATTTTTTCCTTGGCATTTTCAAAAGAGCAGTGCAGTTCACGGTCATGCTTTTATGGCAATTATGCCACACGGGGCACAAAGATTCATTGTCTGGCTCAGCTGCAGATTGCTTTGAAGGGCAGAAGTGATTATATCAGTTCCTTTGAAGGTTCTCAAGTGCAGAGTTGGGAGTTCAAGTTACTTATATTGCATCAGTGATAAACATTGTAATGAAAACATATTCAGTAAACTGGAACAGTAGTCAGGATACACCACGAGAAGTCCAATGTTGTCAATAAAATTTTGAATCTTGAACTTGGTTATAAATATATTGACTTATTACTTGAGCATTTTGAACCACTTGAATCAGATCTTCGAAAGAAGACAGATTCACTATATCAGACCTTAACAGAGCGGTTCAAAGCAGACACCTGTATACAGAAACTAAATGACATTTCTACCCAAATACGCCTGTATGGTGAGAAGCTCAAAAACACAAAACAACGTAAACTGACTCGTGATGTACAAGACTTTAAAACAGGGAATATATTTGTATGGCCGAGAACTGTTGGAAACACCATCCGCAACACTCCGACTGGTACCGATATAGCAGGGGATACGGAACCGGAAGTGAATGAGACTACACATTTGAATTTGGCGCCACAGTCAACCTCTGTCAACGTGACCAGCACTCAAAATCTTTCCAATACGGAACATCTGACAGCGAGCATTGATGCCCAAACACCACCACCTAACCAACTGGCCCTCTACCAAAATGAAGACTCCCTGAGAACAGGAACTGTTAGACGAACCAATTCTACAGTTACTACATCGATGGATGTTCCTTTTCCGATCCGAACCAACAATGTGAACAGAGGGAGATCCTTGAGCAGAGGACCAAGGAAACGGAAGGTTTCCAGAGACAGGTACGAACAACCGAAATTGAAAAGGAGTTGGAATTGACTTTGGTTTACAATCTCTCTATGTATGATTTATCGACTTCTGATATCTCTCTTTTGAATAAAGGGCTTAATTATGTACCCTCACAAACGAGTAAGTTATCAGAGACTGTAGCGGACTTAAGGTTATTTGCAAGAAAAATAGCCATTAAACTATTTTTCAAAAATGCCAACAATGAATACGTTAGAAACAGCACGAATATGTTTAAACGCAACAGTACTTTTAGTCCCTCTTTACCATCGGCTGTAGAAAGCTTTGTTAAAATTTGTGAGAAGGAGATTTATGCATTCTATGCTAGTAAAAGGGTTAAAAATAGATTTTTTAACTTAAACAAAGCTGAATACATGTCTTTAGTGAAGCTACGTAACAACACTGATATAGCCATACTACCCGCGGATAAAGGGGGTGGGGTAGTTCTATTAGACAGGGAGAGATATATTGAAATGGTAGAAAATATGCTTAAGAGTGATAATACGTATAGGACTGTTACTATGAATGAAGTGATGAAAACAATAAATGAAGTCAAGGATAATATATACGATCTTTTGATGTGTCGACAAATCAGCAAAGAGATGTATGATTATTTTCATGTCGATGAACCATTAGTTCCAATTTTGAAATGTCTCCCCAAAATACATAAAGAACGGATACCCACACCCATGAGACCGATTGTAGCAGGGAGACAGTGGGTAACTTATTATATTTCTATATTTATAGAAAAAGTACTGAGACCACTGGTAGATAAAGTAACCACTATATTGAAAGACACACAACAATTGTTAAATGATCTTGAAATAATAGAATCAATGCAAGTATATACTCATGACTTAATATTAGTTACATTAGATGTGTGCAACCTGTTTACTTGTATTCCAAATGAGTATGGCCTTCAAGCCATTAGGGAAGTAATGATGAAAGAAAGTAGTTTTTCCACTGATAGACAGATTCTAACAGCACAACTTTTAGACATGATACTTCATAATAATATATTTTTGTTCAACCATCAATACTATCTACAGACATGGGGAGTCGCCATGGGTACACCATGCGCGAACTCCTATGCGAATCTAGTTTTATACCATTGGGAACAAGAACATCTGTTCCATTGTAAATGGATGGCAAAGATAGTAATTTACAGGCGATTTGTAGATGATGTTTTATTTTTATGGAGTGGGACAATTGAAGAGTTACATGAGTTTGTAGACTATTTACAAGACACTACCAATTTTCTCAGATTTACATATGAATTCTCAAGAGAAAGAGTGAATTTTCTGGATTTAACTATATCTCTAGATGCAGAGAAACAAATAAATTCAAGATTATTTAGGAAAAAGTGTTGGAAGAACACCATGCTAGAGTATAGTAGTATGCATCCCAGATATGTTTTTTCAGGGATAGTAAGAGGACAATATTCCAGAATCTTGAGAATATGTAAAGATTTACAAGTCTTGTATGAAGAAGCTATTATATTAGAGAAAATATTTTTAGA
Source organism: Protopterus annectens (assembly GCF_019279795.1). NCBI lineage: Eukaryota > Metazoa > Chordata > Ceratodontiformes > Protopteridae > Protopterus > Protopterus annectens. The sequence continues at coordinate 93,653,787 of NC_056731.1, read as the reverse complement.
GAGAGGATACAATAGGAGTCTTGTCAGAAGCATAAGACAAGAACTTATTCCCTCTACAGAACATGAAGTACCATCTTCTTATGAGGTAACAATAAATGAAGCAGTTAGAGTCAATTCACAGAAGAAAAACAAACCAATATTTAATGCACATAGAGCCTCAGAAAGAACAATCAGATACATCATGAAATATACAAATGATAATGCTGAAATCAGAAAAATTATAAAAAGACACTGGAATGTATTAAGCACAACAGAAGAGGTTCATAGACTAGTGGGAAACAGACCTATATTTGTCTTCCAAACATGTGATAATTTGAAAGACATATTTTCCAGAAACCTACATCATGATCATAACAGCAGGGTTATTAACAGAGGGAAAAGAGGAACGTTTCCATGTCTAAGATGTAAAATGTGTCAATATATCACTACTGTCCAAAATTTTACACATCCAAATGGTTACTTTGAATTCGTTCCAAGAATATACACAGATTGTAATACCAAGAATTTAATTTATATGGCCAATTGTACGCAATGTCCAGCATTTTATATAGGACTCACGAAAAGGAAACTAAAAGAACGAGTATACAATCATGTGTATGATATACGGAAACAAAATGAATTAAATGCATTGGCCAAGCATATTAAAGAATGTCCAAATCATGAATTCAAATTTAGGGTCTTGCAAACATTAAAAGATAATACAAGAATGGGTGATAGGAACAATTATCTACACAAACTAGAATTAGAGTGGATTCTCAGAACAGGAGCACACAGGGAACCAGGCATTAATAACTACCTATCCTTAAAACCAATTTTGAAATAAAAATAAAAAATAATGGCAAAAGTCAGTTGTAAAACATACATAATTTTAAGAATACATATATTACTGAATAATTTTGGATTAGGAAAATATATGTAGTGTTAAGTAAGTAATAATAAGTACATAAAAATATAAAATTTTTTATTCATTTATTAATTTTGTGTAGACTCATTATTTACTATGTATCTCAATTAGGATAATTTTTATTTGATTTGACAGATGTATATGCAACTTCAATGTTATATGTATATGTAGATATTTGATTCATATTTACTTATATTATATATATTTAATATTTAATAACTTATTAAATAGAATTTATACGGGACTTTTCTACAGTGATCAATTAAGATGATATATTTTTATTCATTGTAATTGATTAATGAGGCACCCAATTCATGTTTTTTGAAGCCACCTTATATTTTATAGTACATGTAGTTTTATAGATTTTGAATTCAAATTAATCAAGTGAATAGTATTAGACATCAATTTTAATATTCATAATTGCGATGCATATTATACTGCATATATATATACAATAAGCTAATATAGAAATTGCTTCATGAGGTTATTATGCAGAGAAGTTTTGAATGAATACCAATGAGTTTCTTTATGATTTCTCTGCATAGTCGTATGCAATTTCATACTTATGTATAAATAGAGAAGAGATAAACAGAGAATGAATTTAAAGCGTTTTTATGCTGAATACGCACAGCCCACTCAGAAGTTTTAAGGAATATTTAAACTATGAATATATATATTCTAAAGTTAGTAGAAACATTTTATATATATTGTTAAAATTTTTAAAATTTTTAATCTTTATATCCTTTATACATACACTTTACCTTAACTCAATTAGAACTTAGTACAGGCATTAAGATAAGTCTGATGCCTGAAGTAATAGAATATAAATAATAAACAAATGAATGAGAAATGAAGTGTAGTATGTATTAAGTTTTTTGATTTAAGTTATAGTGATTAGATGCATAAGTAGAAGCATCTTAAGTCTTTTGGAGTACTGCCCCAAGAGAACATAGTCTATTGAGCAGAGAAGTTTTAGAATAAATATCAGGGAGCGCTTTCAGCGTTTCTCTGCCTGGCTATGAGCAGCTTCGTATTTATAATAAAGGGTAAACTAAGAAGCTAGAAACAGTGATTAAAAATTTTTTTAAACATCTCGAATCTCAAGCGCCTCATGCTGATGACGCACAGCAAGTATTAGAATCTATAGATAGGATACAGATCATGTGTACATGTCTTTATATATATTTTTTACAGATATGTTTATCATAATTTTTATTGTTATATTTTATGTGAGCCCTCCCGGAATATAACATAAATACCAATATGAGGCTGGATGCGTGAAGCACTTGAATGTGAACAATGAATAAATAAATGAAAAGCAATGCATAATATATATTAAGCCTCTTGAATGAGAGATAAGGACTAAATGTATATAAGAATATAAGGTATAATGTGAATGATAAAGTACTTAGACTTTTAATGGACTTTGAAGTATATGACACTTTGTTTACAAAGAAGAATGGTGCTGTATCTTTAAAGACCTAATTGATTAAACATGTAATGAGGTTTCAGTTAGGAATAATTAAGAATTATATTGATTGTATAAAAGGGCATTAGAGACTTATGTTAGTAGATCTGAAGAAGCGTGCGTTCAAGCACGTGAAAGTGCTTATCTTCTGCAGTTTTTATGGAATAAAAGAATTTTATTGACAACATTGGACTTCTCGTGGTGTATCTTGACTACTGTTCCAGTTTACTGAATATACTTTTGTGCCTTGCAGCAGGATACTTTGGGAGAACAAGCGGTAATTCTGGAACTTGTAATGAAAACATGTAATACTTTTTTATGGACAACATTTTATTAATTATCTAATTTCCATTGTTTTGTATACTGTGCAGCCCTCTGATGGTTGATATATCCATTTTTTATGTTTACATAAAATTAATAATCCAGTCTCTTTTCAGACAATGCATGCTTACATTTAACTTTATATAACTTAGATTCTATTAACAATATACATTGAGCTCAGCTATTAACTGTTGATTACATTGCTTTATCATCACCATGTTACAAGTCTGGACCAATGACTTCATATATTATATTACAGACAACTTTCTTTAAATAGATCTACATTTTAGGTGCTTTGTTCCATGCTAATGTCCCCTTCAAGCTCAGTTTCAACTGATCAATCCTATGCAGCCCATTTTTTGAAGGGAGCTCTTCTCTCTAATAGTTTTCTGTTCCATATTTTTAATCTCTGAAATCATCTTTTTACCTCGCTAATTGAAGTCATGTTTGGTTTTTCATTTGCTAATTATGGTTTCTTAGACACTACCAAAACTGGAGAAAGAAATGCTTTCATCTCTTTAATCCATATTGTGTTGTACCACCTCAGCAAGAAATCTCTATACTGAGACCAAATTCTCTTCAAAATATAGTACTTAGCATATTGTTCAATTAATTTTTTTTGTACTGACCAACTCTTTACATTCCCAAAATGTATGCTCCCAAGAACCTTCTTCTGAAACATGACATTCTCAAACATATGCATCTTGTCTGCAGGGTAATTTTTTTGTTGTCTCACAATGGTATAGATATATTAGTACAAACATTGCCATTTAAAAATTCTAAAATGTTCCTATTTAGTTGACCATCTAGAGATAAGATATATTTCTGTCCATTTATCATCTGTAATAACTCTATTTAATTGTTCACGTCATGCTTTTTAATTTTATACTGTATAATTTTCTCAAATCCAACATTGCATTATATACTATACATATTATTCTTTTCCAGGCTGACAGTTCTGTTATAGCCTCAATTATATGATCTACTATTTATGATTTAACAAATTTACTAACCAGTCACTACATATCTTCTTTCAGTTTTAGCATTAGACCTGTATAAACAAGTTGATTTTTGGGCAATAACATAATTGTAGTCTTTTGCATCTTCCTTATTACTTTCTCTCTCCATATATATGTGTGTGTGTGTGTGCGTGTGTGTGTGTGTGTGTGTGTGTGTGTGTGTGTGTGTGTGTGCGTGTGTGTGTGTGGTATATGTGTTGTGTATATATATATATATATATATATATATATATATATTTAAATATATAAATATCTAATAATAAATATATATATATATATATATATATATATATATATATATATATATATATATATATATATAAATATATATATATATATATATATATATATATATATATATAAGTCTACCTTAAATTAACAAAACACCAAAATGTCAACCTGAATAAATAACAACAACAAAAAATCCTGACAGCGTAATGTGCATGCTCCAAGACATAACCTCAGATTATGCATTTTCAAAGGAATCTTTCTAGTAGGGAAGCAGTGTCCCCTACACCCCCACATGGGAGCTGCAATTCCATACCCCCTGCTAATGTATTCTATCTCAGAGATTGCAAAAGTTCAAAGAAAAGAGATTTTCCCCAATCTCAGTACTGTAGCTATCTTGTACAACTCTCAACCATCTGATTTGTCAACCAAAATGTATCAACAAAAAAAGTTGACTAAAATAAGGGAATTGATATATATGTATATATCGAATTGGTGATATTCTATATTTTGAACTTGTTTTAAAGTAAAGACCTGCTTAATGATTTTATGACTATAAGGCCGTACATAATGTTCTTTATATTCCTATCCTAAATCTGCCCAAATGCCCACATGTGATCTTGTGTTGCCCTACCAGCTACTAGCATCTAATACATCTCAGCCCAAGAAACTAATATTATATAAGTGCATCTGCTGTCAGTGGAGTTCTTGCTACCAGTGGAGAAGACTTGTTTGTATCCTGGTTTACTTAACTACCCTCATGTATTACCCTTTGTTAAATTTCCTTTTTGACCTGTCAGCTTTTTTTATCTCTCTCTCTCTCTCTCTCTCTTGAGATGGCAAACATGACCAGGTATTGTAGGGTTGGCTATATGGGGATGTGTTAATATGCTACCTGGATTGATCAGATGAATTGGGAGCCATGGGAAGTTGAAAGGGAGCAAACTTACTGAAGGGATGCACCCGTCAGAGAAGCATATAGTTCTTGTAAGTACATGTTTATGAGAAAATGTTTCATTTATAATAGTTTCTAATTCTTAAGCTAAGAGATTGGGAGGGTATGGGACTGCCAACAGTTTCTCTGTATATTTCTCACAACAGTGGGCTGAAATACATTTTTATTTGATTTGTTCATTCATTTTTTCATTCATTTGATCATAAGCAAACATCTGAGGTGCACACAGTCATATAAAGGACTGTGAATTATAGACACATCTGTGTGCATGAGTGTGTGTGTGTGTGTGTGTGTGTGTGTGTGTGTGTGTGTGTGCTCTGTCTTTTGTTTGGAAGTACTGGATGTATATACTCAAGTAAGCACTAGCTGGCTGTTTTTCAAATTTTACTATTCAGGTGTTTACTTGAAGTGCTTTACTTTTTGGGGCTTGAGTAGGTTAAGGGGTGACCATAATGCTATCTACAAGTATGACTTGTTCTAGTATTTTACTTTGTTTCATTTTAGCTGAATGATCATGTGGTCATCCTTCAAGTAAAGAATGGCTTCTTGGTATGTGTTTGCTTAATGTCTAATTTTGCTATTTTTTGTTATACTTTAAGAGGGGAGGTGGTAATATTCTCCTTAATAAACACACAGCACTATGTTTTTGTGCTTAATTTAAATCCCATATCCAAGTGCAACAGCTATGCAGTGCTGCATGTCTGAAAAATTTCCAATATACTGATTGCAACTTTAGTTGTGTTGTATCATTTTATCACAGTTTTTTATATTCGTATTTTTCAGTGCATTATTTCCTACAATGTTACTGGAAGTGACATGTAAATCCAAAAAAAAAAAAAAAAAAAACTGAATACAAGGCACCAAAAAGTCACCAGTAACAAAATCCAAACAAGTGTACTGGAAAGATGGAAAACAGCAATCCACAGCTTCAATGCCGATATTTTAATAATAAAAACACCAACACCTAAACGCCTCAAAAATAACATTGCATTTTTGTAATTAGTGTACAGACTTCATCAGATGTGGACAAAAAACATTAACCCAACTTTTATACCCCTCTCATTATTCAATTAAAACAGTAAACTTAGTAATATAATCAGTTAAAATAAAACAAGTTAAAATACTGTTAAAAAGCTATTTAAAAAACTTTTATAAAAAACATACTAACAAAATACATCCTAAATTTGCATCTGCAAAAACATACATTTTCTAGTTAAAGCAATGTTTCAATAGTTATAAAAATGCTTTTGCATAAAACCTAAAATGCATGGCTAAAAAGTATATTAATATGAGTTTACTATCAAAATTCGGAATGGCAGTTGTGCATTTATGCACAATGCCGAATAGAAACTACGAAAATATACTCACTGATCCCTTCAAAACATCGGAAGTCATCACTTTGACGGTCCCACTCACAACACCGAAATGTCTGAGTTGAATGTCAGTGTTAGTGTCAACATTTTGCAGGTGGGCAAGCCCCCATGCACCCCCCCACACCCCCTGCAACTTAAATATACCAACTCCAAGATTGCACAACAGTGAGGAAAATGGGAAATTCCCCACTCCCCACTGTACTGAGACCTACATTCACAATGCCAAACTCATAATCACGAATGAAGCTCTACATTCGTTATTATGGTTCGTAATATTGCAGTTCAGCATTGCGGACCTTGAGTGTCGCTATTTCGAACAAGTTGCAGTCGTAAAACTGCCATTCCATATTTGGATTGTAAGCCATTAATATGTACATATATTTTACAAGTTGGTGAAATGCTAGTGAATAAGTCCCTGTTGTGACTGTAACATGCCATTACATCCATTTTCTAGCTTTAGCAATGAAATTTACAGAACACTTTAATCCTTACCCTATAAGAGAATTCTTGTTTATTCAAATGCCTCATAATGTTATTTCCTAAGTGAGGAAGTTGCCAGTTGTTAAAATGTTTTTTGTTCTTCTCTATATTACAATTTGGCAGCTCTAATTTTTAATAATGGGGCAATGGAAGTATTTTCATTCAAATCAGGTGGAACAGTGGCCTGCAATGTTATTTGCCAACATAACTCCCTGTATTTTATTTTTTCCTTCCAGATCCCCCTGTTATTTCCTTCTTTACTTCTAAAACAAAAAATGAGTAGCGTGCCTTTTTACATTCCGTCAAGTGGTTTATAAAGCATTTGTCTCTTTCTTGGTTTGTATATCATAATAGTGTTTGTAAATCCTTCTCCTCAGCTTATGCTCTGGTTCCCTATATAAAACGAATCGCATTCTTCACAGCTTGCGAGGTAAATTAACCCAGAAGAATTACAATTTGAAAATTCAATGCCGATTATTAACTTATTCCTGCTTGCTAGGAATATTTTTTCTTTGTTCATGATGTAACTACATTGTGAGCACCGCCCACACTTATAAGTCCCTTTCTTCCTTCTAACCACCTTACTATCTTTGTGGTCACCTTCTTACAAACATTACAAATTTTGGGAGATTTTATAAACCACTTTTAATGTCTCCTTGGAATGTCCCCTAAATCAGTGAACCCCACAAAATTTTCCCACTCCGTCTTCATAATTTTCTTAACCAAACCTGCACTAGCATTACATTCTATTACCACAGCATTCCCAAAATCATCTTTGGGTCCTATACTCAATCCTGTTTGATTAATTAATAACTTACCCAAAATAGGTTTGAATTTTTCTTTCCTACCTGCATTGACTTCATTCCTAACTCCTTGGATAATCTCTGTCAGATAACCCCTTTCCTTAATTAATTTCTCCAATAATTCACTTTCTTTGACAAAGTCCTCATCTCCAGAAGTCATTCTGCTTGCACGCACATATTGCCCCTTAACTATGTTCCTTTTATAATGAAAGGAGTGCACACTGTCATAATGTAGGTAGGAACTGGAAAATATGGACTTTCGAAAAATCTTAGAATTAAATTTATTATTCTTTTTATAAATATTTGCATCCAGATAATGCAGCCTTTCATGGGAAAAATTGTGTGTAAAACCTAAAAATGTAATAGTATTGTTCAAAAATGTATAAATTCTTGTAATTTCTCAAGGGAAGCCATCCATAAAATACATATGTCATCCAAAAACCATCTGTAGAGTGTCCAGCAACTTGAATAAATGGACCTGAATGTGTATTTTTCTTCACATTTTGCCAAAATAAGATTGGCATAAGTTGGGGCACATGCTGCACCCATTGCCAGTCCCTGTATTTGCTGATAAAATTCTCCCTTGAAATATACAAAGTTATATTTTAGAATCAGGTCCATGAGGCTTAAACAAGCCAACTGGTCATTCCATGTAAGCTCACCATCCTGAAATATAACTTCTTCCAACATTTGTAAACCTTCAGCATGTAGAATACTGGAGAATAGGTCGACTACATCTACTGTAACAAAAATAACATCTTCATCGTAGAGATCATTTTTCATCTCACTTAAAAAATCCCAAGAATCCCTTAGAATAATTTTCCTTTCTAGCCATAGCTTCTTAAGCTTCATATCTACATATTTTGCTAAGGATAAAGTCTTTGACCCCTCAGCAGAAACTATCGGCCTTAAGGGTGGGTCCATCTCATTTTCATGAATTTTCGGTTTCCAAATATTGACAGAATTCTTGGTTTGTCTACTTTTAAATAATTATAAGTTTTCTGATCTATTAGCCCTTCTAATAACATATCATCCAGAACCATATCAACCTTCCTATGTGCAATATTGATTTCATTTTTGGATACACTTGTGTATTTGTTAGTATCCATAAGTATCTCATTCATATGTTAATACATCCATAATAACAGTATCCCCTCCCTTGTCAGGTTTCATTACCTTGATTTTGCTATTCTTCCTTAACTCAGCTAAAATATTCTTTTCTCTCGAACCTAAGTTTGCCTTATATTCAACAGTTGAAAATTCTTTCCTAATTTCATTCTCTACAACTTGTTCAAAGTTTTTTAGCTGCGGGTGTAGGGGTGGGTTAAAGGTGCTCTTTTTCTTTAAAACGGCATCACTTAATTTATGTTGTTGTGGTAGCAGTAGCCCTAAATTTATCTTCCTAACAAACAATTTAAGTTCCAAAATCACCTTAGTAAGATCCCTCTTCTTCTGCAGGCTAAATTTTAAACCTTTAGACAAAAGACTGAAATGTTCATCAACCAGTGCCACGTTACTAAAACGTATATACTAAAGTCATTTTTGGTAAATTTACAATTGCTTAACTTGCCTTGCTCAGTTCCTTCTGAATCTTCATAATGTTGAAATGCCGTGTTTTTGTGATATAAAAAAATAAGACCACAATAAATCATTTCAAAACTTTTCCCACCTTTAATGTGACCTGTAACCTGTACAGTTCAATTGAAAAAGAAACAAATCTGTTAGGAGAAAAAAATAAAACATATAATACACTGGTTGCATAAGTGTGCACACCCTTAAACTAATACTTTGTTGTGTGTGCACACCCTTAAACTAATACTTTGTTGAAGCACCTTTTGATTTAATTCCAGCATTCAGTCTTCTTGGGTAGGAGTCTATCAGCATGGCACATCATGACTTGGCAATATTTGCCCACTCTTCCTTGCAAAAGTGCTCCAAATCTGTCACATTGTGAGGCCATCTCTTATGCACAGCCTTCTTACCTCACCCCACAGATTTTCTATTGGATTTAGGTCTGAGTTCTGGCTGGGCCATTCCAAAACTTTAATTTTCTTCTGGTGAAGCCATTCTTTTGTTGATTTGGATGTATGCTTGGGGTCATTTTAGTGTTGAAAGTTGAAATTCCTCTTCATCTTCAGCTTTCTAGCAGATGCCTGAAAGTTTTGGGCCAAAAGTGACTGGTATTTAGAACTGTTCATAATTCAATCCACCTTGACTAAAGCCTGAGTTCCAGCTGAAGAAAAGCAACCCCAAAGCATGATACTGCCACCACCATGCTTCACTATAGGGATGCTGTTCTTTTGGTATTGCAAAGTGCTGTTTTTGCACCAAACATACCTTTTGGAATTGTGGACAAAAAGTTCAACCTTGGTCTCATTAGACCATAACACATTTTCCCACATGCTTTTGAGAGACTTGCTGTATTGTTTTGCAAATTGTAGCTGGGCCCGGTTGTTTTTTTGTGTAAGAAAAGGTTCCCATCTTGCAACCCTACCCCATAGTCCAGACATATGGAGAATATGGGAGATTGTTGTCACATGTAGTACGCAACCAGTACTTGGCAGAAATTCCTGCAGCTCCTTCAGTGTTGCTGTAGGTCTCTTGGTAGCCTCCCAGACCTTTTGTCTTGCCTTTTCATCAATTTTGGAGGGATGTCTTTTTCATGACTGTCTTCACTGGGTTCATTGGTATATCCAATACTGTGGAATTTTTTTTGTACCCTTCTCCTGACTGATACCTTTAAACAATGAGATCCCTTTGATGCTTTGAAAGCTCTCTGTGTACCATGGCTTTTGCTGTAGCAGGCAACTGAGTAAATGTCTGGAAAATACTACTAGGACAGCTGAACTTTATTTGGGGTTAATCAGAGTCTTTTTAATTGAAGGCAGGTGTGTACCCAAGAAGACTGAATGTTGCAATGAAATCAAAAGGTGCTTCAACAAAGTTTTAGTTTAAGGGTGTGCACACACAACAAAGCATTAGTTTAAGGGTGTGCACACATATGAAATCAGCGTATTATACGTTTCTTATTTTTTATATTTTTTCCACTAACAGATTTGTTTGTTTTTCAATTGAATTGTACAGGTTATAGGTCACATTAAAGGTGGAAAAAGTTTTGAAATGATTTATTGTGATCTCATTATCTTACATCACAAAAACGTGGCATTTTACCAGGGGTGTGTACACTTTTTATATCCACTGTGTATATATATATATATATATATATATATATATATATATATATATATATATATTTATATATATGTGTGTGTGTGTGTGTGTGTTTGTGTGTGTGTGTGTGTGTGTGTGTGTGTGTGTGTGTGTGTGTGTACTAAAAACTAAAACACACAAATGTTGACTTCCTTAATATTGACAAAAATAAATAAATAAATGAAGTTGACAAGTGAATACACATGCTCCATAAACCACCTCCACTACCACATAGAGTTCAAGTAAAAACAGTGTTTTTGCAAGCTTGGCTGTACCTCTTACAATACCTGATAAATTTACAGTCTAACTCTGAGATCACACAATACTCGGAAAGGGCATGTACCCCAAACCGCGTAATATGTTGACCTTGCACATCTGTTGGCCATCTGTTTACTCATCTGAATTATTATGACTAAACAGTTGTTGATATTATCTACATTTAATGCAATTTGTGGCTGCCTATTTTTTTTATATATATGCATATGTGTGTACACAAACACTTGACCCGACCCAGTTCGGCTTTGTTAAGGGCAGATCATGCCTACTAAACCTGATTGACTTCTTCGAGACAGTCACCAAGGCCATAGAGGAGGGAAATGTGGTTCACACAGCCTACCTTGACCTCGCCAAGGCTTTCAGCACCATTTCCCACTCAGGTATTACAGAAACACTCAGCAGCCTGAACATAAACCCCTACGTCACGAGATGGGTTGCCAACTGGCTTACAGACAGAACTCACACGGTAAGAATAGCGGGCTCCAGGTCCGACTCTAAACCAGTCACAAGTGGTGTCCCACAAGGCTCGGTCCTGGGACCCCTACTGTTTGGCATATACTTCTCAGAAGTACAGGCAAACACAGGAGGACTATGGATAACCAAGTTCGCCGATGACTGCAAACTGGGAGCCATAATTGACTCTCCGGCTGACACGGACATCCTCTAAAAGGGCCTTACTGAGATGGACACCTGGTGTCAAAGCCAAAAAATGCATAGTCATCCCGTTTGGGAAAAACAAAACACCCATGAATTACGACATAGATGGCAGTCTCCTTAATACAGAAGAGGTAATATGAGATCTGGGGACCCAGGTAGATAGTAATCTCTCCTTTAACAATCATATTGCCAAAGTAGTTAGGAAATCCTTCTATGTGGCCCATCTAATTACTAAAGGGTTAGCATTTTGAAATAAAGAGGTTATAGTGCCCCTCTCCTCAGGGACGTCGGGAGGCATACGCACTGTACTGATTTCAGTACAACTTATGTAGAAGGGGGGGTAGCATTTTAAATGTTCACTTTTCTGTTATTTTCGCGCTTTACTGCACGATGACGTCAGCGCAGCCAGTCAAGAGCTCCGCACATGTATTTCCGGCCGACCAGCCAGTAGCGCATCAGGGCAGCCAGTCAGGAGCTCCACACATGTATTTCCGGCCTACCGGCCAGTTCAAATGCTTAGCGTTTCAAGTGCTTTTGGTCAAAGCGGGAGGAGAATTTGTTTCAAATGCTTTTGCTCAAAGCGGGAGGAGGATTTGTTTTGGTCGAAGCGGGAGGAGGATTAGTTTCAAATGCTTTTGGTCAAAGCGGGAGGAGGATTCGTTATGGTCTCACTTCAGTCTTGCAACCAAGGGTTGGTGAGTAATATTGTGTGTGTGTGTGTGTGTGTGTGTGTGTGTGTGTGTGTGTGTGTGTGTGTGTGTGTGTGTGTGCGCGCGCGCGTGTGTATACATTTTGTCCCCACAATAAATACTTCACACTATTTACATCAAATATATTTGGCTTAAAAGTATCATATTATCATCTGCCAGTTGTTATACTGTCTATTAAAGTGGAAGAAAACACAGGCTAGAATCTCATCTCTTGATGTTTATCTTGGACACTCATGTTCCTCATTTGGGCTATTCTCTATGATAAATAACCACACAGGACACACATGTGCCACCTACGCTATCCAGCTGTAGAGACTCAGGTAGGGGATGTCCAATACGTTTATCTTACAGTATGTTTTGACAACTGTTTATTTCTCTAGCTCTGCAGATTGATAAAAGCATAGTGTTTACTTGTTTTGTGTGTGTGTTTGTGTGTGTGTGTGTGTGTGTGTGTGTGTGTGTTTTTTATGTATATATATATATATATATATATATATATATGTATATGTATATATATATATATATATATATATATATATATATATATATATATATATATATATATATATATCACACACACACACACATGTATACACACAGAGACAATTTTTTGTTTTTGCACACACACACACACACACACACACACACACATCTTGCCTTGTACTGATTTTCTGTTTTAAATTAACATTGTTTATCAAGTAGTACATAGTTTGATTAAACCACAGAGAATAAAGTGTGAGCTGGGAAATTACTATTTTGAAAGTGAAAGATGCAGTAATGGGTCCAGTCATAATTATTACATGACTGTTGCCCCCATATGCTAGTTTTTCTTCCTTGCATAAATCTTAATATAACTTGCTTTATAAAAGCAACAAGTGGTATATTTTATAATATGCAGCAGAACCTTGTAGGAGATGGAATTTTGTGTGTTACCCATATTTGCACAACACACTAACAAGTGGCACTGACCATAATCTCCTTAATATGTGTTCTTGTAAAAGGTGACTGAAAAGTGTAGGTGAATATTTAAAGCATTAATCATAAAATTGAATAAATCTGATGTAATTACTTCCTATATTCCTGCATCACTTGTAAAGAATTTAGCTTTAACAAATGTGCATGTTAAATCCAGTGCCAATAGCAGTGATACTGACAGACAGACAAAGCAGAACAAGCCTGCTCTTATTGAATACGTCTGAGTGTGAAAAAGCAGTCAGGAAGAAAGAGTGCAAATCCAGCAAGTACAAAGTACTCTGCCTGATTCACAAGTACAAAGTACTCTGCCTGATTCACAAGTACAAAGTACTCTGCCTGATTCACAAGTACAAAGTACTCTGCCTGATTCACAAGTACAAAGTGCTTTCTCTGATAACTGTATAAAAACTCTGCCCACCATTTTAAACTGCAGGTTGAAGCATTATCTGGTTGTGATGTCACAATGCGCAGCATATTTTTAGGGCAGTGTGGTTATACCATACTTGTGAGTCAAACTTCTATTTCAGACATTGCTTATTTTCCTTGTTTTTTATTCAATTTTTCAATTAGGACCTTTACTTACTGCAGTGGCAGTATTGTTGCCTCACAGCTATAGGTTTTCTGGTTTGATTCTTGGCTGGGGTGCCTTCTGTGTGGAGTCTGCATCTTATCCCTGTGTTTGTGTGGATTTGCTCTGGTGTCCTGCCATTTTACAGAGACATGTGTCTACAGTATTTCTCCCTGGGCCTCTGCTGAAAACTGTTTTTGTTTCAGAAGTAAAATTGACAGGCATTTGAATTTCAGACTTCATATTCTTCAGAAAATACATAGTAAAACAACTTTTTATTCTAGCAATAAATATATAGTAACACAACCTTTTTTATAGCAATTGTTTTAAGTTTATGACTATTTGAAATTTGTCCTTATTTTTGGGACTTACCCTGTTATTGGCTTTGTCCAGGTTTTTTGTGCTAAGGTTGACAGCTATGGCAAGAACTGAATTCACTGAATATGTTTGAGGGCTGTATTCCCTCATTACTGGGTTTGTCCAGGTGTTTTGTGCTAAGAGGTTGACAGCTATGGTGAGAACTGAATTCATTAAATGATAGCCATTTAAGTTTCAGTCTTCCTCTCTTTCACAAAGCAGGTGATTTGGCATAGTGGTATGTTGTTCTGACTATTTTGCACAGGGACCTTGGCAGTAAAATGTATGATGGAAACGCAGCATTTTATTATAGCAGTTTTCCAAGATTATACAAGCAATGTTTAATGTGTTCCTGTTTTTTGCCCTTTTGACCCACCCCAATAAATTTGGCTTTTTCCAGACTTCTTGTGCGTTGAGATGTAGTTGAGTATTATGAGATTTTACAAGGAGCTGAGAGCTGCAGGAGAAAAGAAGTTTAGTGCTGATTATGCTAAGTCGGCTCACATTGCTAGTAGCACAACATGTTGTGTACTTGCTTTTAATGCAGAAGGTTGTTGGTTCTACTCCCATAAGGGGTGAATGCTGCTGTACTGAAAGTTAAGACACTAACTATGAGCTTGTTATCAGTTTGCCATCCATTTTCTATTGCAATATTACTAGCTTATTTTTAATGTAATTTAGGCAATTTATTCCTCAGGGGCATCAGGCACTTTATTTTTCGTGAAGCCATGAAATATAAAGGTGATTGCTGGCAGCAACCTCTTCATTAGTTAGATTTATTTAACGTGGAATTATTTAGATGACTTTTTTTACTACTTCAGAGATTGTGCATATTATTTACTGATAATGGTGGACTGTAGAAGTTTGAGTAGACTTTTATGATGGAAATGTTCTGAATTGGGCAGTTTTGTTTCATTGTTTACTGGAAAAATGTTCAAAGCAATAGGAAGGTGTATCAAAGAGCACATGTATGTTTCATATGCAAGGGGCCTGTGATTTAAAAGCAGCCCAGAATTAGTTTTTATCTGCCATGGATAAAATGTATTTTTCTTTGAATGTGGGTTTTAATGTTGTTTCAATGAATGTGAGTTTCAAGGGCAGAGAAGTTTTAATGCCAAGTTTGTTTAGCAGATGTCTTAGTGTTTGTGCTGTAAAATGCAAAATAAAACTTTCAAATGAAGTTCAAATCATCATAGAAGTAAATCAGTATGCACATTAGTGTTTATGGTAAATGGAGTGAAATAGCAAAGTAATGGATCATTGGAATGGCTGCAGGGAGGCTCCATTCAACCATGGTTTTGTGAGGGGGAAGGGCGGCAGACTTAGACAGCCCCAGCTGAACTATACCTCCCAACTGTCCAGATTTTCACAGAATGAATAGATTTTTTGCTTCTTATTTTTGGTTTGTTCCTCAAAATTTGTGGTTTTCTGGCAAATGATTTAGGAATTAAGTCACTAAATAATGACACACTAGTTTCAGACTTTATAACCTTCAGAAAAATGCATGCTAAAATAAGACCTGTTCTATCAACTGTCCCAGTTTATACAAGAGCAATTTTTAGTACTGTTTATATGTTCCCTCAATATATTTGGCCTTGTCCAGATTTATTGCATTAACAGGTTGAGAGGTACATGCAAATAAATTGCTTTATAGAATTAGGCATAGCCAAACCTCAACTGTCCCTGATTTTGGCTCAAAATGTTGCTCGTCCCCTAATGATCCCTCCACAAAATAGCAATTTTGGAAGAAAACATGAAGGGTTTACTTTACTTTTATAAATAACTGTAATGATCAGAGTTATACATTACTTTTATTTCAGAAATGCATGTAGATTCTCTAATTTTGTCAGCTGCTCTAAGTTAACTGTGCTCATATTAAAATGGTGTCCCTCCTTTGACAGGTTTCCAGCTGTATTGTCTGGCAATTTTATATTTTTGCATCACATTTTTGGTCCGTTTTTCATAAAATTGCAGTTTTCTGGCAAATTAGTGGCAAATTGTTAAAGACTGAAGTTAGAAAATAATGCAGACATTTCAGTTTCAGATTTCATACCTTTCAGAAAATTCGTATTGATGCAAGACCTACTACTATTCTATTATCTTTCTAAGTTTATAAGAGTAATATTTAAAAAAATGTCCTTATTTTTGGGCCTTTGCCTTAGTTTTATTTATGAGTTTGTTGCTATAAGAGGTTGAGAGGTGTGTGTGTGTGTGTGTGTGTGTGTGTGTGTGTGTGTGTGTGTGTGTGGTAGGTAGCATACCTCTCAACTGTCCATATTTTGCAGAATGCCCAGATTTTTGCCCCATATTTTTTGTCTGTTCCTCATAAATTTTGTGATTTTCTAGAAAATCATTGAAGGCTGAAGTTGCTAAATGACAGATATTTGAGCTTCAGACTTCATGTCCTTTAGAAAAATTCATACTAGCACAAATCCTGTTATTCTAGCAACTTTCTCATACTAGCACAAATCCTGTTATTCTAGCAACTTTCTAAGTTCACGAGAACATTATTTAATATCTGTCCCTGTTTATTTTAGGCTTTGTCCATATTTCTTGCACTAAGAGGTAGGTAGGTAGGGGTGTGTGTGAATGAAACATCCTAGTTAGTGGTAGCAGGTGGTTAGTAATTTACTCAAGCTCAAAACCTGTACCTTAGTTACAGAAAACAAAAGCATAAAGTCTCTACCCCAACTACCATGCTGCATAAGAACTGACATTTCAGGTTATTTTTCAATTCAAGGAACCGAGTTTGAGTGAATTTATATTATATTACTGAAGAGGCATTACAGTGAATGCCTCTTCATCGACACTAAAAGAGCGAACCGTGAATTACGAGAATGGTCGTAGCTTGGCTGGGGAGGGGGGTAGCAGTTTGAGAGCTGTCAGTACAAATTTGAAAATCCTAGCTACACCCCTGCCTCTCCTCATCACTCATTAGACCCATCATAGAGTACAATGTCCCATTTGGGATGTAACTCACAAGACACTTCCAACAGCTGGAAAGACCACAAAAGTACCTCACCAAGAGGATTACTGGTCTCAAACATATGTCCTATGCAGCCCGACTGAAAAAACTCCGGCTGTACTCAGTGACATATCACTTACTAAGAGGTGAACTCTGCCTGACTTACAAAGCCATGTCCAACTCAGAATTGGTGGACATGCTCCACCTAAAGAAATCCAAGTCACTGCGAGCCATGCGCTCTAGTGAGCTAAACCTCGCCAATAAATAGAACATGCTGGAGGGATAGATTCCGGTCACAGAGACTCGCCATGCTTTGGAACAAAATTCCAAATTACATCATGCAGAGCCCCTCACTAACATTTCTTCAAGAGAAACCTTGACAAGTGGATGGGTAACAGAAAATACACCACTGGGATCACTTAATTGGCTCTGCTTGACAGAGGATCAGTTAATTAATCAATGGGGTGGCGAAAGCCGACACACTCTGGCTAGGCTTATAAATGCCCTCAGGCAGATAGCCTAGTACCTGCCTATGAACATACATACATGATTTACCTTCAGTTGTTCAACTAACACGCATATCAACATCCTAACGGTACCCACTCTGTGTCAAAAACTGAAACCTTGACTTCCTAGTATTTGTGTGCTGAGGAAGAACCTCAATGCATGCAACTTTAAAACATTGTTTTCCCGGAGGTAAGCCTCCATGCGGGGGGCTGTGCCCCCTCACTCCCACTAATTATATATACTACTCTGTGATCACATAATCTCCAGGGAAAGGGAATATTCCCTTAACTGGGGATTGTTGATCTTGCACACTTGTCAACTATCTGTGTAATCAACCAAATGTGGTTGATTAAACAGATATTGACCAATCTCCCTGTTGACCAATCCAATGAAACTCATACATATATATATATATATATATATATATATATATATATATATATATATTTGTATGTATGGATCCCCTTCAGATGGTTGGACTTTTAAAAGCTTTCATATGGCAGAGACCATATGATCAAACTTTTAAAAGCTCAACCGGTCTGAATGGGGATCTCCATAGAGAGCAGAATGGGAAGATTTCCCTTTACTGCAATGTAGTGCGATCTCGGAATTGGTATATTTAAATAGTTGGGGGGGTGCAGGAGGGCTTGTCCCCCTGCTCGCAGTGTTTAGTTTTTTTTTTTTGTTTGTTTTTTTCTTTTTTTTCACATTTTCGAACATTCAAATGTTCGATCATATGGTTTCGACCATATGAAAGTCAAGCATTTGGATGTTCGGTTATGTGAAGTATATATATATATATATATATATATATATATATATATATATATATATATATGTGTGTGTGTGTGTGTGTGTGTATGAAACTCTTGTTGGGTTATAAAAATATTTATGAAGGCATTTCCATGCAAAGATTCTAAATTTCTGGGATTTAGTGACATATCTAAGGAGCATTATTATTTCTACCCATTCATTTTCTTTTGTATTTTCCCATTTCCTGTACCCATTTCATTCTCACTTCCTCTAGAATATCCTCATTTTTATTCTAACATCCTTCTCCATCCCCCTCTGTTTTTTGTATCAGTTGTGGAGCTCCTTCCATTTGACTTTAATATGCTGCCACCTATTTTCCACGCCTTAATATTCTCATTCTAGATGTCTGTCAGAGTCATATTCCTGTTGAAGTTCTTATCATATTTTAATCCTTCCTTCCATTTGTATTTGGTTCCAGTATATTATTTGGTTTTATTTCTTTGACAAATTCATTTCCACTTCTTCATTTGTTTTTCCTGTGGGAATTATTCTATCCCTCCATTCTTCCCCCATTCTTTCTATATCTTCCTTATTTTCTTTACATCTGTCTTATCTATGTTTGTACTAGGCTGCCTTTTGGAATGTATGTAATTACCTCCATAATATCTACTCCCTTTGTAATTCCTGTTCTTTCTGTGATATCATTTGTTTCTGTACTGCCTCCACTGTATGTCCACCATTCTTAAAATATTTACTACCTGGCAAGCTTGCAGATAGGGTTTTCCTCATCTCATATGAACTTCCTACTTATTTGTTTTACTTTAAAAAAATGTATTAGGAATTTCCCAGAAGGCCTGCCCTGCATATGCAGACTAAGATATTATATATAAGGTAACTTTTTATTTAGTTCTAATTGTAGGGTACAATCCAAAATCCTTCCTGTGTTAAGTACCCAAGTCTGTATATGGACTAGAAAGCCCGCGAGAGCCGATCTTCCTGAGCAAAAGCCCGCGAGAGGAGCAAGCTCCTACCCAGCCTGCCGAGGTTGCAGTCCGATCCCCTTCCAGTCTATGCAGTTAAAACTGCATAGACATCTGGGATATTTGCTGTTGCAGGCTGTCTTCCTAATCCGGACTGTCTCACCAGCAGTCCAGATTCTGTGAGCATGCTCCGGACTGGTTCAGCAGCATTCCAGACTCGGGAAATGCCGCGAGTGCACATGCATGAGTTTCGTTTGTTGCTTTATTTCTTTTTTCTCTGTTTGCTTTTTTATTTTACTTTCTTTTGTACAGCTGGGGGGCTGCAGTCCCACAGCCCAATAGCACGAGCCACCCCTGGTTCAAAGTTGAAATGAGGTCAATACCTTCTCCTGTAGTAACCTCTTAGTGAAGGACTCTCATAAAAATCTGTGGTATTCTCCATAGTGTTCTCATTATTCATAAACAAATGCCCTTATAGAGCCCACTCCTTTCCCATCATCCTTTATGCCCTTGGCACAGTAATCTATAGAGTAGACTTATCTCCAGCATGCAAGCAGTCATGAGCAAGCCTTCTCCCTACTCATTTACTTGTTAGGACAGTACAACCGTATACAAACTAGCAATAAAGCTAATACAATGACATTAAGTAACCTCCAAAACTTGCCAAAACATCCTGTAACTGGATTATTGTCCAGAGCATTAATAAATCATTATAAACACACTATCTCTACAGATAACTAGTGTTTGGGTACACCCTTCACTCAAAGTTCAGTACCATATCCAAGCTATTAAAGCCAAAATCAATAAGCTCCTCTCCTGTGCTAAAACAAATCACATTTTATTTCTAGTACAGGAAGACCAGCAACAGGTAGAGGAGTTTCTTCTAACATAACTCAAGTATAGAATTCTTATTACTGTTTCATCCTCACAAAAAGAATTTTACTTCAGTGTAAACCTGTTTGAACAATCTGTGCAGATTTGTAACCCTTGCCCCCCAGAAGAGAATACCACTGCTCCGCATTTAAATAACCACCCATCCCTCATAGGGCCCCCATCCTTCTTGGAACCCTGATGTTTAAACTCATTAATCTTGAATCATTTCCTTTCTTTGCAAGACGACTGTCTGAGTGGTCCTACCTTACATTTTAAAGTCTCTCTCACATTCTATGCCAAACCTTCAATTTCTGGCTAAGCATATAAAATCCATACAAACCCTTCCAAAATTCTACCACAAAATACAATAATTTTCTTCTCATAAGGGATCAGTGCAAATATAAACTACATAATCACCTGATCTCAGTACTTACACACTGTAAGTCCTAAATCCATTGGTAACCCTTTCTGCTTTTATCCAGTCATCTATTGAATAAACGCACACACAGCTGTCATGTACCTCCTTTCATTCCTTTTCTCCTTTTATTATGTTCTGTGTTCTATCTAGCAACTAAATTGCTGAACTTGCCTCACCCGCTCTAATTTCTCCTACATATCCCCACCCTCTTCCCCGCTTTTGTTGTACACAAATGTTGTATATATTGCATATAGACTGAACTGCACATACGAAACTCTCCTGGAGATATAAGGCAGCAGGTGACTAATGATCTTACAAATTTGACCTGAATGCATTGCATTTTTCATGTTGTATAGCTTTTGTATTATTTTACATATAATCAGTAGAAAGCGTAATCAGGTTATGCTCTTGCTGTCACATATTATGTCTGTTATGCAACTGTTGCATTATTATTCATATTGTCTATGTAAAATGAATGGTCATATGTTATCTTGCGCTCTATTTGAAATCTGTATGCCCTCAGGTTGAACCTGAAAATGATATCAAGGCAGTATCCACGGAGTTGGCGGCAACTTTTTAGCCCTTACACAGAGTTGGCGGCTTTTCTTCTACGTGGATACTGCCTTGATATTGTTTTTGGAGTTTTTTGCAGTTTCCGAAATTTATTCTTGAACCTGAAAATGGCCTGTTTTAATTTGCACTCTTTCCCAGGAAACACCTGCATAAATAAATACATACATACTTACATATATACACGAACATGTACATGTAAGCAATGATTGGTATTTACCAGCTATTACAAGCAATTTCTGACTACGTTCTGTGAAAATCTCACATACAAAAAGTACTTTTGATACACACTTAAAAGCATTTACTCCAATTTCCATATACATATATGTGTTTGTGCGTGTGTGCATTGCTGTGTGTGTGTGTGTGTGTGTGTGTGTGTGTGTGTGTGTGTGTGTGTCCATGTGTGCTTGTTTATATATGTGTTATTCATGGCATTTTTTTCATATGCAAATATTTTTAATCTTTCAGTCTGGAAAGATGTTGTATATTTACTGAACAAAATCAACTTCTTAGCAGTTCAGGTATAATTTCATCCTTTTATTTATCTGACAAATTCATGAAAATAAAATGGCTCCCTATTGAAATATCAGCACTTGAAATGCCAAGTGACACTATGCAGAAAAACAAGATTGAAACTACTGGAGAGGAAAGAATCTCAAACATCAGTCTTCTCCTTTAGATTTCTTTTTTGCATGAGGGCAAGCCTCTCTCCAGCCTTCAATATGGGGGCAGCTCCCATGACTTATATATACCAACTCCGAGATGAAGTCATGCAGACCTGATTTTGATATGTTATGCTAGTTTCATTCGAGAACGTGACCCAGCCTATAACCACTATTAAAGTGGATTCAGGAAGATGACAATGATTGCATTCTGAGGAGTCCTGAAATTGAAAATAATAGGCATCATTATTGAAAATGAGTGAAATAAATGAACGTAGCACAAAGAATTAAGGTTATGAGTTGTTAACAAACTACTTTCAGTAGTCCAGGGTTTGAATCCCTTAAACTTCATTTCCCTACAGTGTGACTGTGAACAAGTAAAGAGAGCTTGGAGCCAATTAACCCTCAATGGTCTCCTGGAATGCATGCCTGGTAACAATCTATAGAAATAAAAAATAATTTTAGGATGTATGGTTACTGTAGATCTAATAAGGAAAGTTAAGAAACTAGGTTTATGTTGCAAAGTCTGCTTTTAGACAGGGGGTTATATCTGAGGGACTGAAGCATAACTTATCAGTAATTACTATCTCATCACATGTGCTCTCTGCTGATTTCATCTGTACTAACTTTTCATCTGCTTCTGACACTACAGGAGCTTGGAAACATTTTCTCCCATTCACTGTGTGGTTGTCATGGCAACCACGTAGCGCTGTCATATTAACAGTCAGTATGAATGTTCAGCAGCAGATCCACCTGTAAAGAGCTGCCAAGCAATTCATACAATGGTGATTTATGAACTAAACTGTAGATATAGTTATGCAGGGCTTGCCAGATCATACACATGTAAAAGTATGGTTTACAATTGCAAGCATGGAAATGTGAGAAGGGTGCAAATCATGATATACCATTGTAGTACTATAGATGACACTCCTTTTCACGTTTTGTATTAAGCAATAACTCCATATCCATATTGCACATATCCCATGCAACCCTATAAGGTGACACATTCAGGAACTGATGACAATGCTTTAGTTATCAAATAAAATTATTAATTGGAAACTGCAGCTGTGCTTTTCTTATGAAAATGCACTGTAACAAACCAATGCCTACTTTCCATTGTCTAACCAAACCTCTAGTTAAAGAGTCTGGGGTGCCCAATCATTGTGCCCGCTTTACAGTTTATGGATGTATCAATTCTATGTTTTAATTTTATTTCTACATTATGACACTGGAATATCTAGTCCCTATTCACTTTCAGACCATCTCATTTGCCAATTCTGCCAGCAGTCTTTACTGAAATAATGAAAACTGTCCATAAAGGTTTTGTATATTATACATTTTTATTAAAAAAAATCATCCAAACCAACCCCAGCAGTCTGTTTCTTCAGTGTTACTCTAATGATGGCAAGCACCTGCATATGTTTGTTTACTGCATCTGTCTGTTAATTTTGTCTCTTCAGACCTGACTAAATTTTCCACTACAGAACCATTACCCTGTTCCCACCTACAGTTTACAAACCATTCATATCTTTCAAAGGAGAAATGGGGATATCTGCAGTAAGTGTTCACCACAGTGAAAGCCATCAGTCAGGCAGAGAGAATACTTAAAAATATACAAGGGGCCAGATTCACAAAGGCTTGCACAGAGTCTAAGAGTAGAGTAAGACTCCATGCAGCCATCATGTCTGCCGAGTGATCCAGGAACAGCCGGTAGGGGCGTGCAACAGAGCTCCCAAAACGAGTCTTAAACGGACAGGGCTAGGATATGCAAATTACCTCATTTGCTGCTGAAAGCTATGCAAATGAGGTAAATTTGCAATCCAGGAAACCCGAACCTGTCCGAGTAAGAGTAGTGTTATTTACAGAAATGTACTCAGTTGACAACTGAGTACGGTTCTGCAAATAGCAAAACGGAGCCTTGACAGCTCCAAAAAAAGGATGCATCCAGTTGAGGAAGCATGCCAATGGCCAATAATACAGCCATTGGCAATGTTCACTGATGCAAAATAAAAATAAAATATATATATTTTTTTATCCCGATTGCCGATGTTTAAGCGTAGCGCAGCGCCTCGCAAATGCGGTGCGCTCTAAAAACCAGAAAAACAAGAATTAAAATCCACAAATGTGGATTTTATAGTAATACCTAAATAATAATGCAAGGGAATGGCAGTCCAAAGACAACATGGCTACCGAGTAGAGGTTGCTAAGGGGGGAAGCTCAGTCTAAGACATGTAACCAAGCATTAGTAGGCAATCCTATGCAAATGAGGGTAAGGGTAGTGAATCCCAAGTTTACATAGCAAATGAGCAGAGTCAGTGGAGTGTAGGAGTAGGATAAGGGGAGTATCAGAGTAGAAGATAGGTGACATCATGAGGGGGGTATGTATGAAAGAAGTGAAGCTCATTGGAGCAGAGTGGCATGTGTATGCTGTCAGTTGCCCATCACTGGAAGAGGTGTGTCAACAGGTATCCTAGCTAAAGGCAAGAAATTGAAGGTGTATGCTGTGGATAACACCAAAGTTTCTTGTAGAAGTGCCTGCAATGTGTATGCACGAGTGTGCACGCGTGTAGAACCGAGTAAGACTGTGTGCACGCGTGTGTGCTTGTGTGCGCGTTTAAGCCGGAGTAAGCATGTGTAAAGTTGTTTAAAGTTGTGTAAGCACGTTTGCACTCGTGTGCACACATTTTAGCAAGAATAAGCAAGTTTTAATCCATGTAAGCATGTGTGCTTGCCTGTGAGCTGCTGGGCGTGTGTTTGCGCTTGTGTGCACGGCGCTGCCCCCCTGAGGAAACAGAAAGGGAAAAGGAAGCACAACAAATACTAGGAAGTTAATCAGGGAGTACTAGCAGAGCTAGCAGGTGTAAACAATCAGAAGCAGGCAATTACACAGGCAGTACACTAGCCCAGCCCAGCACTTAAAACTCTGCAAACAACATTCCACTATGTATCTCTCAGAGACACTGCAACTTTGCAGTAAGCTAATAGAAGTGAAAACTGAAAAAGCTTTACTGAGACAAAGAAATGTTAGGGGCTGCCATTTCTGTTATAAGGCGACATATGCAACATGCTGAGGGTGGTGACAATGCAAATGCTGCTGGACAACCCACAGTGAGGAGACGGAGAAGAGTGTACAGGCCCAGGGTAACCTATCAGGGGCTACATGAGCTGTAGATAGTGGTGCGCTATAGAGTGGACAGAGACCTCATGCAGCAAATTGAGCTGTGCAGGCCACGCCTCACACACAGAACCAACAGAGGGGAACCCATCTCAGTGGAAACCAAGGTATGTGTTGGCCTAAAACTATTATCAACAGGTACCTTCCAGAGACCAACTGGTGATATGATGAGGATATCACAGGCATCAGCATCCAGGGTACTGCACCAGTTCCTGGATGCCATGTCAGCACATGTCGGTGATCATGTATATTTCCCCAATTCCCGTGAGGTACTGGCCAGCAATATGCGTCACTTCCAGCAAATAGCGGAATACCCTGAGGTAGTGGGTGCAATCGACTGCATGCACATATGCATCAAAGCACCAACCGGTGAGCGGGGTAGGGTCTACTTTAACCACAAGGGCTTCCCCTCCATCAACTGCCAGGTTGTGTGTGATGCCCAGGGCATAATACTGAATGTGTGTGCTGGCTGCCCTGGAAGCTACCATGATTCCCATATTTGGCATCTGACACAGCTGTACCAGACATTTGCCAATGGGGACATCCCTCAAGGTCACCTAGTGGGGGATGCTGGCTATGCACTGGAGCCGTGGCTGATGACACCCATCAGAAACACACACACACACCTGAACAGGAACGCCATAATGAGGTACACACACAAACACAAAATGTAATCGAGCGTGTGTTTGGGCTGCTCAAGTCACAGTTCCAGCGCCTGGACACATCTGGTGGAGCCTTGCAGTACTCACCAACTACATGTACCCAAATTGTCATGGTATGTGCTATGCTACATAATATGATCCTGTGAAAACAGCTGCAGCAGGAACAGCATAGGCCTGGGCCAAACAGCCCCCCCCCCACCATTGCCAAGGCCATCACAGGCAGAGCGTGACTCAGAGGAGGAACAACCTGAGCCTGCCCAAGTAGGCAGAAGGAGGCATGCCCAGTATGCCTTGGCCTTGGCAAAGAGGCAACGCATAGCACATACACTGGCCCAGTAGGAATGCTGGAAATTATACCTCTCTCCGACATGCACAAAGAGTAAAAGGGATGCCTAACTTGACACTACCTGTTCTCAAACATGTATAGGGAGTGTAGTATATGTGCATCCGACATAGGCAGCCCTGCAGCAACACATGAGGCATGATTGTCATCTGTTAAGCAATATAAAGCAGTGCTAAACAGCTTTCACCACCAATCAGTATATGTAAACAAAATTGCACACACTAACTAGCACAACTGTGGTCAATGTTGAGCAATATTGGCCAACGTTCAGCAATGTTGGTTAACGTTGAGCAATGTTGGACAAGCTTTGTCTAAGTTGGGCATGTCCGAACAAAAGCCAACATGCCCATATTTGCCCACTGGCCCTTAAGCAGTCTGGTCTGCTCAGTATGAAAATATAAAGCAGTGACAGGCCTCGAACCCAGGATACTGTGCACTATAGTCATAGTACTGAACCACTAAACCATGACAATATGTCAGTGGTCAGCCTCTATGAAGAAATGTTGATAGGTCTATGCAAAGTATCTCATGGAAACCCTGCAGGCATAGCATAATCCCCGTCGAGTTATGACACAAAGGTGAGCCCTGCAGTAAGAATAGAACCTGATTTTCAACACACATATAGTATAAATGTTAATATTGCTCATGTTCACACACATCTACAAATGTAGTGGACCTCAGACAGCAATATACTGAAAGGTCACACAGGGCGTGCTCACACACTTGAATAAATGAGACAAATGTCAGGCAACAAAACACTGAAAGGCCGAACTGGGCATGCTCACACACTTAGGCCATGACTGAGTACAGCAGTGGGCCACACATATCTGGCAGTTGCATGTGTTAACCCAGGAACCTCACACTATCCACCAATCCACCTTGTGCACACAGTTAAATGACAACAGACACATATATAATATAGAGGAACCCTGTCAAAATCAAATATGGTCTGCAGATACTTAGGTTGTTCATAGAAAGTGGGAAAGCAAATAAGAAACAAAACCTGCAATCAATATCAGCAATAAACAATGTGCATCTCGAACATTATCATAGGTTCAGAGGTTGATACTAGGCTATCTGCCCTAGGGCATGTTCAAGCCTAGCCAGAGTGTGTTTGGCTATCGCAACCCTGTTAGATTAGTAGACTGTGCCTGTGAATAGTAGGTCACACAAGATAGCCCATTTACGTTTACTTTAATGTGCCTCTGTCTAGCAGGGACACAGAAGATATCCCAGGGGTAAACATACGATCACCCATCCACTCGTCAAGATGTCTCCTGTAGGTGGTCAGTGGTGGGCTTTGCGTATGCGGGACTGGGATCCCATTCCAGAGTGAGTGGAGCTTCTGGGATAGGAATCTCTCCCTCCAGCATGTCCTATTAACATCTGTGCTGAGGTTTACGTCCGTGGAGCATGTAGCTCTAAGGGATTTGGATATCCTGAGGTGGATCATGTCCATGAAATCTGGGTTGGACATGGCTTTAAACAACAGGCACAGATCGCATCCGAGTAGGTGGTAAGCGACTGAGTAGAGCTGGAGTTACGTTAGCCGAAGTGCGCAGGCCATCCGTGTGAGTCCCTAGATCTACTTGGTGAGGTAATCTGTGGCCATTACAGTTGCTGCAGGTGTCGGGTAATCCCAAATGGGGCATTGTATCCAAGCATGGGCCTGATGACTATGGGGGCACAATGACCTCACTTGATTTAGATGTGAAACCTTATGGGATAAGGTGGGCTATATAGAAGGTCTGTCTAACCACTTTTGCAACATGATTGTCAAAGGTGAGAGTACTAAGTACTCATGTCCTCAAATCCATAACAACTCCTACCGTACATAATGGATTACCACCAATATGGTAATGTGTGGGCATGTTGTCATTCCCAAAGGGGATGACTATGCATCTAATGGCATTTAGCTGTAGGCCATGGCTCTGGCACCAGTTATCCATCTCTGTGAGACCCTTTTTGAGGATACTTGTGCCAGCTGGAGAGTTGATTATGGCACCCAGTTTGCAGTCATCTGCAAACATGGTCAGCCATATTACTTCTGTGATAGCCTGTATGTCAGAGAAATATATACTGTACAAGACAGGTCCCAGGACTGAGCCTTGTGGGATGCCACGTGTAACTGGTGTATAGTCAGACATGGCACCTGCAAAACTGATCATGTAGGTGCTATCCTTGATCCAGTTAGCAATCCATCTTGTGACATATGTGTCAATATCGAAGCTGATCAGCTTATGTAAAATGCCCGAGTGGGGTATTGTGTTGAAGGTGTATGCGAGGCCCAGGTAGGCTGTGTGGACAACCTTCTCTACATCTATGGACCTGGTAACTGTTTAAAGAAGTTGAACAGGTTCAAGAGGCAAGATCTGCCCACAACAAAGCCAAAATGTGTAGGATCCAGTGACTGTAGGTTCCCGATGTCTATGTGTATGAGTTCCATGATGATACGCTCCATAGCTTTGCAGACCAGGATAGCTAGGCTTATAGGGTGATATTGTCCGACACTGCTGCTGTACGTCATTCCTTGGGTACACATCCTGTAGTGACTCTGATAATGAACAGTGACCTAATGTGAGGGTTACGTTCATCATGAAGCTTGTGTAAGACGCAGGCCGGGACACAGTCCGGTCCCACTGATGCTGTGATGTCTGCTTTGGAGAGGGCAGCACAAACCTGTACATCTGTGATGTCAGGGAGGCTACACTCTGTTGGGATGGACATTTGCTCTGTAGGGGGGATGTGGGGGAAACATTTGCACTGAACCTGTTTGACAGGATGTTAGCAATGTCTGTGGGTTCAGTGTATGTTTTGTCATTATGCAGTAACTCACAGCATATCTGGGAGTTTCCACCCAGGTTCCCAACATAACTAAAGAAGGCCTTGTGATTGTCATCAGTGTCTGGTGGAGATTTCTGTTAGCAGCAGGCCTTAGATGAATACATGAGTGATCGTAGCTTTCTGCCAGCACTGATTAGAGATGCCTTCCCATGTTGGGATTGTGCTATATCATGTAGTAGCCTCCCCCTTTCGTTGTATGGCTTATTAATGGCCAGGGTCCACCAGACAGGTCCCCTGCCTTTGGAGGAGTGAGTCATGTTGTTATTTGGGATAGCACGATCCATGCATTTCAGTAGGTGTCCATAGAATGCGTTCATAAAGGATTCAGCGGTCTGAGCCATAGTTACCACTGTCCCAGGTTCTTTGTAGGATACCACCTTGGTTTGTAGAAGTGTGACATCTGCTTTTGAGAAGTTCTTCACAGGGATTACCTACTATGGGTGTGGGGATGGGATATGGATGTCTAGTGAGAAAAATGTATGGTCTGACCTTACCAATGAGGGGTATACCTCTGGTGTGGAACATAGAGTCCCCATGTTGGTGATGAGCAGGTCCAATATGTTCTCCTCTCTTGTGGGTGTGGTGACCAGGTCTGCCATAGCATTTGAGTTTATATATGCTAGCAACAGTTGTGCGAGGGTGTTGGTGCTTGTGTAGTATTCACAGTCAATGTTTGGGTAGTTGCAGTCACCCAATATAATGGTGTTTGGAGAGACCTACATATCCTCCAGTGTTCCCAGGAATACTGAGTGTGGTACCTGGGGTTGGGAGTGTTGTCTGTAGCAGGCTACAAACTGAAAGGCAGGTTTGCCCACTGTCAGTTGCACATGAATGGTCTCTGATGCTTCGTGCAGTGCTAATAACCTGGAGGTGTGTATCTGTGATGTATATGTATACACCCCCTATTAATGTTGGCTGAGTCATGTGTCCGAAAAGCATGGTATGAAGTATAACCTGGTAGTGCTGGTGTGCTTTCGTGAGCCTGACCCAGGTGTCTGTTACTGCACAGATATCGGCATTCTCCATACTGAGGAGAGTCCTGAGTGTCTGCATTTGAGGGTTAGACAGCAGGTGTTGAGCAGCATTACCCTTAGTTTCTTTTACCTTTTAACATCTATGGAGGTGGGTTGTGTCATGAGCCTTGCTTAACAAAGCCACTATGGGGGTGGCAAGACCCTTAGCCAGTATTCGAAAGTCTAGGTGTGACAGGTGCAAGCTGCCCATAGCGAAGCTACGTGGCATGTCGAGCATGTCATCCCAGGCTGACAAACACTGGATCCCCTTTGAATGACACCAATATGTCAGCCAACTGTTAAAAGTGATCAGTTTGTCTGTATACTGTGACATCATTCCTGGTGAGGGTAAGATGCTACACAAGGTCAGGGTCATACTGTCCTGGGCGACATGATCAGAGAGCTCATCTATGTCACATGTCATGTAGTCCAGGGAGGAATGTCTGAGGTTATTCACACCAACATGGACAATGATGGAGCCATATAAGTACTTGCTGTGGAGTGACCTGAGTGCATGTGTTATGTGGCGGATCTTGGCACCAGACAAACAGCTCAAAGTGACCTTCTCCTTGTTCAGCATGGTGAGTGGGACGTCAGTGTGTCTGACAATAAGAGTCACCTATGACAAGTGTATTAGGTGTGTTCCTTAGCCCTAAGGGCAGTGACTGTGTGGAACACTGACTTTGTGAACTATGTGATATGTGGGTATTGTTGTGGGGTAGCAGTTGGTTGTGTGTCTGCTTTGGAGGTCTCCACTGCTTAGGCAGAGTTTATGTAGAGCCTCCAATGTGTGGTAATGTATTGTCTGTGCTGTTGCTATAGGTCTATGTGAGACTGGATTTGTGGTGTGTGTGATTACCTTCACCACCTGATAGACTGTGCCAGTCATGGGTCAAGAGAGCTCAGCCTCCTGTTTGTCTATATAGTTGCATCTCTCACATATATCTGAGTTTGTTGGGAGGAGGAGAGGGTTGTCTGTGTACATGAGGCAGTTGTAACATTGTGTCAAAAGTCCAATATTCACAAGCTGGACTGGAGAGTACACATGAAACCGACCTTTGGACATGCCAGGATATTATGATGACATACTCTGTTCACTGATCACAAAGGATCAGTAGGGTGGTAAGTGTGTAAAAGAGTACAACAGGGGTGTAGTGCTCATGTTTGTCAGTGTTTTGGAAAGATCATCTGCGAATGAGTCCAGACAGAACCATGACACCACCTTCAGATATGTCATAAATAGCAATGTACACTCATATATGGCCTGAGTCAGGGCCAACTGTACCTGACTGACAATGCCGACAACCTGTCAGACAGGCCCATACATACATACCCACCTCCCACTGACAAAAGGCCCTATCATCATACCAGGAGATACCACATGTGGAATGGGTAAACAGCACCTCCCAAAGCCAAAAACATGGCATCAGTTGGATTACATAGTTCCCCTATATGTGACATAAGTGAACTATAGAACAAACAGACCCTGCACCCGAACAGTCTGTTGAGCCTCATCCTCACTACTGGATCTGAAACTGTTGAATGTGTTACAGCAACATATGGCACACCCCACAAGTGTTGGTGCACACCAGACCATGGGAACTAATGTCCTATAAGCCTATGAAGTCTGAACTGCAAGGCCATGTAGTCCATCATGATTGAAGTCATAAACAGAGCTATTGGAAGCCGACAAACACACAACCCTACCAACTGTGGTATGTTCATGGGCAGATCATGGTTCCCAAACCTGCTAGACTGTTTGGAAGGCATCCACCCAGGACATACATCACTGAAAGGAACTACACACGTCCCACATAGACTCTGAATAGCCCTTACTCAACATACCAGACACATGTCGTATCCACAAATTCAACAATCTGTGCGTAAATATATATTGTCATATGAAGGAATGGCAATTTGTCCATGGATAGATCACACAAGCCATGAATTGTGGAGTCCTGTACAAGCTGGTAACACCTGCTGACCCACATGGTTCATTCCTGGGATTGCATAAAACAAAGTGCACACACATTACCATGTCCAGTCTGATGATGTTAGCAACCTACAACTATAGCAGGAGACTAGCAACCACCCAGTAAAGCGTATAGCGTGCCGTGTTAATGCATATTTCTCTAGTATCATAACATAGTTAAGTAGGGGTTTGAATCCTACAACTGCTGAGTGTGTGGGGGTGTATGTGTATGTAAGTGTGTGATTTCTTTGAGAGGAGTGGCCTTTTTGGAGCCTAGCAAAACACATTCAAAGAGGTAAATTCCTCTTTGTCAAATCTGATGATGTCAGTATCCCACAAATACAGCAGTGGAAGTGCAAACTCCCAGTAAAGCATATATCACATTGTGTTAATGCGTATCTCTCTAGTATCATAACATAGTTAGGGAGGGGTTTGAATCCTGCAAATGCTGAGTGTATGTGTGTGATTTCTTTGAGAGGAGTGACCTTTTTGGAGCCTAGCAAAACACATTCAAAGAGGTAAATTCCCCTTTGGCAAATCTGATGATGTCAGTATCCCACAAATACAGCAGTGGAAACGAAAGCTCTCAGTAAAGCATATAGCGCGTTGTGTTAATGCGTATCTCTCTAGTATCATAACATAGTTAGGTAGGGGTTTGAATCCTGCAATTTTTAAGTGTGTGTGACACTGTTGATCAATGTGTTGTGGGTTTTGCTTTTACTAATGTATGACATATCAGTAAAACAACAGTATGTGCATTGCACACGTCAGGTATCTGTGTGGCAAATACACATATGTACATGTGACCTCAATTGTTAACTGTGTGGCAAAGACATAGATGTACATGTGACCTCAATCACATCACAGGTGTGAAGCCTGCCTTCTACACTAATACATCTGTTACCATTGACAGTTTGTGCTGCTGCTTCACAGACTGTAGGTCACATATGTATGTATGTGACAAGGCCAGCCACTTTAGGGATCTGTGCCCTAGGTCATCCGTGTCACACACACGCATGACAGTTTGTATAGAATAGTGTGGGTGAGGGTTCATGCCTGGGGCATATCACAGACATGTTCAAACACAACACAGTCTGTCAATAATGGGCATTCAGTATAGGTGTACAACAACTCTGTGGATATGCATACGGACCCCTTATTGCTTATGTGATACACTGACAGACATCAGCATACCTTTGGGAATGTGAATATCAGAGGACAGATGACATCACATGTGGCTGTATGTACACATCGGTACCCCTGCTACATGTTGTGGGCTACTACCAATGTGGTACTGTCAGGATACTATGAGTAGTAAATGCGGATGACTATGCTATAGTTGGCTCATAGCTTCAGAGCATGGGTTGGTCAACAGGTATCTGTCTGTATGTTACCCTTGTGGAGGATGAGTGTCTAATCCGGAGAATGCATTGTAGGCCACTGTATGCATTACTAGATGTGGACGGACATATCCCTAGTGTGTCTGCTAGTACCTAGGATGGCCACATGCCTATAGGAGTGGTCATGGGAATGTGTGGCAGTAAATACCACTGGTAACTGGTATAGTATAGTACCAGAAGGATTCATATGCTACTGTGTACCCTTCAGCTGTGTGTCAGTTGTCAAGACATCATCTAACAACTGGTTAAAATTAGGCTGTTGAGATTATGTACACTACCAGAATGCAAACCAATGACCGATATTAATGCTACCACCCACAGCATAGTGTCAAACCGTGTCATACACACATGTGTACCCAAGTTGTAGCATATGTGTAGTAAAATGCATACTGGCCATCAATAGGACATATGAAGTGTTAACACTGTGTAATACAGGGCATGTCAACCTTCCCATGTGTCCACCATGCACATACACGCAGACAGTGCACCTCCACCATGTTCACAAATGTACACCTGCAAATCTGTACTGCACAAATCACACACGTACCGTCCATTCACCAACTCATGCTGCCAGTACCACACACATCAGCCGAGTGGCACATGGGCGGACAATCCATGTTTGGAATTAACCCTGGTGTAAACAATACTACATTGATATTCCTAGCTTTAATGCATCATGCCTGCTCAGATATACCTACAAGGATATCATTACACTTTACTGTTGACAACATGCTAACATTGCTACACTGCTATTAGGTCACCCTGTGCATCAGCACCATGTTAGCCTGTTCCTGCATCACAGATGACAGGACGTGGCACAGTTTCATCATATGCACAGGGTGTGTTATTGGTTTGCCAGAGCCTGACATTGACCCATCCAATCGACATGTGTGTGTGTGTGTGTGTGTGTGTGTGTGTGTGTGTGTGTGCGCGTGTGTGTGTGTGTGTGTGTGTGTGTGTGTGTGTGTGTGTGTGTGTGTTTGTGTGTGTGTGTGAGGGACAACAGCACAGTATGGGTCAGTGTTGATGTGATGTGATGTGTGTATGTGTTAGCCCTAGGTGTTTGGACTATGTGTGTGTGTCTGCATGCACACAGTTCCCCCTTGTGGCTGCCAAATACGGGAAGTTGTGGGACAGCCACAGACTGTACCTGCCAGGCTGTACAGAGCACTGTCTCTGGCCACGGACACAGTACCTGTGCCTGGCAGGGGTGACACGGACAATATTGGGTACTAAGACAGACTGGGTACTATCGTCAGAGGCAGAGGGATGTTGACTGGACCCATGTCCTTGCTGGGACTGGCCAGAGCCACGTGCACATCTGCCAGGGGCATTACGACCAGCAGTGCTCCCATGAGAACCCCTGGACATATGCCTATGTGGCACTATTCCAGGTGTCTGGGCATGGCTGCTGTGTGGGGTTGCATGTGCCATTGATACCACACTATTCTGTTCAATGCCTACTGTATGCTGTTCCTCAGCTAAGGCCATTGGTGTTGAGGGATGTAATGGCAGTATGTATGTGCACATAGATGGGGTGGAAAGCTGTGTACTGTCAACTGGTGGACCAACGATGCACCCTGTCAAACCTGCCTGTGCCACAACACATGTATCATCATGTCCACTATTTGTGGCAGTGACGTCAGGTTCCCTGCTGCACTCATCCAACAATACCTCAGGACCTGTGAGAGGGAGACAGGAAACACACTTTACCATCTATACAGGATGTTAAAACACATGCACACATGCACACATGAACACATGCACACATGGACACATGCACACATGAACACATGAACACACAAACACATGCACACATGCACACATGCACATATGAACACATGACCACATGCACACGTGAATACATGAACACATGAACACATGCACACATGCACACATGCACATATGAACACATGCACACAGGCACACATGCACACATGCACACATGCCCACACACACACACACACACACACACACACACACACACACACACACACACACACACACGCACACCACCAGCAGTCCAGAACATACTCAGTAGCATGTGATGGTGGTGTACAGCATCACAAGGCAAACAGTTATATCACACGTGTCAGCATGCAGGACATGTGTTTCCCAACAGCATGCAGTGCGTGTGTTGACAGCCCTTGCCAATAACACTATACATGTGTTTGACGCATGTGTATTGTTGTTCATTGATTGGCTTCACCCTGGAATGCACTGTGTACATGGACACGACAGTGCTGTGCAAGTGTTATAAGCTCTGCAATGTTCTGTGCACCATCTCACACAGGTGTACATACCATGGCTGGATGTGTATCTGTTTGTCACATGGATAGCCATGTCTGACTAAAGCATCTATGTGTTCAGCAGATAATTGTGGACACAGGATTAGCACATGAGTGGTGCATGTCTACCTGATGGAATACTGTTGCTCAACATGTCCATTGTACAGTGGTTATGGTGAGTATAGGACATTATGTGGACATGCCAGTGCCAGACGTGACATGGCATGGTACAACACAACTGCAACATTACACATCACACAGACACAGTGTGTGTCATGTGACCTATACACTCAATAGCATGACAAGACATATATGTGTCACTTTGTACAAATGGTGATTGCTATGCATACCATGTATAGATGCCTATGTTTGCACACACACAACACTGAGGTGCATAGCAGGTCATGCTATGTGTAGTACTGTGGTCACTGTGACTGGATGGGGTGTACTACCATGAGCCATCATCATGCAGCATCTCTTGGTCACTCAAGGCTACTAATGTGTTCCAGACCAGCACATACCATGCTGTACCGGAACTGCAGTACCATGGCTACATTAACCATTTTACAGCCAGTTGTTACATGGGTTTGTAAGGTGCACAATAGGGGGCATTGCCTACCATGAATGTGTACTGTGTCGAAGAGTGTCACACAGCTACATGTGAGGCATCTACCCCTCAGGTATGTTACGTGTGCTGTGTGTATGAAGTGTGGGATACTGTAGTGTGACCTTACAGTGGACGTCTGTATATGCCATGTGTGGCATGTTAATGTGTACTGTGTATGACAGTGTTGTGCATGTTGTGTGCATGTGTATCGACTCTGCCTATCCAATGTCCACATCAATGTTGACACACTTCTGTGGAATGCTCTCTGTATTGTATGTGCTTTAGGCAGCTACCCACATTACTGGGACGTGCATAGTCTCACAGCAAACATCCACAACATGCATTATGCATATGTGTGTTACGTGTACATGGTTTACACCTCACCTATGACATGCACATTTAATTAGCAGTAATGAAGGTAGAACACACTCACCAGCATGGGTCGTCTGCCTTGCTGTCACACCAGAGGGACCTACAAGGATATGAGACACTTCGTCAGTGCCAACAACTGTGGCATTGCTACTGTGTGTTTGCAATCGTACAGTAGTACAATGGTTGACAGTCACAGGCCTACAGATTGTATTCCTATTTATTACCATTACACAACACTAGGCACCACATCGTATAACTACACAGTACACATCTTATATAAGCATGTTCTAACAATTGAGGTAACAGTAGTCTACAGCTATGCCATGTTACCTGCACGCTCCGTGTCAGCTTGCTGGGTGACTCCAGCCTCCATGATGACACATGTTAGTTGTTGCAATTGTTGTTGGCCAGGAGCCACCTGGCTCAGGAGCAGCTCTTCAACTCTGGTGTGGGGGGATGGATGGCTACCCCCCCACCTGTGGCAAGCTGCTGTCTGCGGATATCAGATGCACGCTGCCGGACATGTCTAATTAAATCACTGCAGTGATGGCGTACTTGCTCATATGTCTGGTTATGCATGCCTATGTCATTTACCCGACAGACAAGCTCCTGCCACAGCGCAGTCCACTCATGCTGGTCCTGGCTGGTTCTAGAGAACAGCATACTGCTGCACCAAGCTTGCTGTTATTACCTCCTCCTCCGCCATGCTATAGGTGGGATTTCAATGGTAGGACATAGCCCTGGAAGACAATGAAACAAATTGTGTGAGCAAATCATGAGGCACACGTAAATTACTAATGTACAGTTATCACTTAACCGTCATGTATAGCAACCTAATGACTGTCAGAAGATGCACACTTTCAATACCACATGTCAGTACTCAACACACAACCAGCTGACAGTGCCTGGCACAATCTATATACCTAACCACGTTTTGCACAGCAACAAACTTACAACAGTATGTAATACTATACAACAGTACATGGCACACTGTATGCAACACAATGCACAACCCAAACACAGGAGGTATATATCATACTAATGCATTATGATAAGTGTAATCCATAGCAATGATTGTGAAGTCCAGTGACAGTCTCACCAGTATACCACACTAGTTGTTGATGGCAGACCCCTGCCTAACACATGTGCTCATTCATGAATATAGGTGGCATACTGTTGTACTACACTATACATGTTGCTAGATATACACCTATATCCTGTAACACACATATGACCAAGGCCATGGTACAGGCATACACACACACACATCAGACATACATACCAGACACATAGGTATGGCAACACAGGTGACCTTTACCTGTGTACCTTACAGTGCTGTGTGGCAGTAGTTACCAGACCATATGCCTGAGGTATGTAATCTATGAGGACTATAGGGAACACATGGAATAGTGGTTCCAATCAGTGTGGACGTAGACCATACTGTGCTGTTTAGGCATACAACCTCAGGTAGTACTACAGTTCATACAGGGGTTGGATTCACCAGCAGTAACACTCAATAAGCATGCATCTACTGCTGTGGCCTACAATGGGCACCACAGTCAACAACAAGGGACTATGTCAGGACATATGGCATACAGCTTTTTCAGCATAGCAATTGTATACACAGCTTTTGCTGGGATCACAGCTAGGACACATACTACCATGACAGAAACAGTTTCCCACTATGCTAGCACACATAAACCTAACTCTGACACATTCACCAACACATGCACCATCACACTCAGTCAAACTCACATAGCAATTCTTGTGACAGGTACATGTGGGTGTGTATCACTTCATAGGTAGGTATGAGGCTATTGGCCCTAGGGCCTATAGAAGCCTAGCCATACGCTACCCTGGCCTTTGACACACAGGTCATTGCATGTCATGTGGCCCTGTCAAGCAGTGTCACAGAGGTGAATGCCTGGCTGTATTCACTATCTCTCATACAATCTTCATGATTAATTATGACGACTACTGATTGGGAGCTTTGTTTGCTATGGATAGTTGGTTTGTTCCAGGGTATGTGTTGTCTCTGTGATGGGAATCTATCCCTCCAGCTTGTGCTGTTTATTGTGGTCAGAAGGTTTGAGTCCCTAGAGCGTGTAGCACGTAGGGATTATGATCTGATTACGTGCAGCATGTCCAACAGCTCTGGTTTTTACATAGCTTAGTATGTTAGGCAGACATCACCTCTGGGTAGGCGATATGTGAGACAGTGTAGTTGTGAGTTTGTGGGATGGTCTGCATAGTGCATCTGTTTGAGGCTGGTATTACTCTTTGTGAGGTATGTCTTTGTCATTTCCAGTTGGTCTGGATGTTTTGTGAGGTACATACCACATGGCGCATTATACTCTATAATGGACTTTATGTGTGATGAGTTGAGGGGAACACTGACCTATATTTCCCTGGATGACACACCTTTTGTGATGATGTGTGGCAGGTAGACAGGTTACATGACTAGTGTGTCACTGTGATTATCAAAGGGGAGACTACAGTCCACCTGTGTCCCATGGTCTCTTATCACACTTTCGGTGTTAGGTAGACTACTACCTATGTGGTAGTTCATGTGTGCGGAGCTTTTTCCAGAAGGGATGCCACTGCAGTGTCAACATTGAACTTGGTTCCATGGCTTTGTCAACAGCCATCTGTCGCAGTAATTATGAGCCTGTTCCTCTCTCTCTGTATATATGTATATATATATATATATATATATATATATATATATATATATATATATATACATATATGTTTCTGTTATATATATTTACACACGTATACACAAACATATATTGGTGTACATAGTGATATCCATATAGGCACATATATGGTCCACCTTTCATGGTGGGAATGTCAATTATGTGAAGGTTGCGAGGTATACTGTTATGCACTCATATTCCATAGTGTTGTGCGGAATGCATTGGAGGTGTTCTTAGCACATGTAGCTTTAGCAGGCCTCACTGGCTGCAACACTGTGAACCTGACAATTCATACCCACAGCGTTTAACCACATTTCATATACCAGCACTGTATGCTGTCTTGTTTGCCACACACTACAACCTACATTGGAGTATACATAGAACAGCCTTCAACAACATTTGTATGTCCACCCTTCACAAACATTTGCAGTATGTCCCTTGCTCTATGCACATGTACTGATGCTAATATATGTGACACAGACAGATCTCTCCATATGTGTGTGCCATACACACACAAGATCCACACTGTTATGTGTCCATGGACCTTACAGCTGACCTGCTGAGCCTTGCTGCAACATGAACAGGTGTCACATGTGAGCACACAGTAATATTAGAGGGTGTATATATAGCTGACAATGCTTAATTGCCATACTAGCCTGGTACAGCTGTTGCCAATACTAAGCTACACGTTGATATGACTATCATGCATTTGTTACTCTGTCACATCCATGGTTATATAGCTGTATGCGCTACTCCCCCAAACAGACATTGTACACACTACTGTACAGAACACAGATGACATGGTTCAGATGTTTGACATTTAATGCTGAGCTACATATTTCACACTTATGTCCCACTGCACACAGCTACACACTATGTCTATGGCAGTAGTTTTGCAGGGCATCTGTGCATAGATACGTACTGCTGCCACATATTGATGTTTCAAACTATGTAGAGTAGTCTTCAGATACATCTACTACATGCCAGTAAATACATATCTGTTACGTACCTTTCCTTTGTATGTGTTTGTAGTTTCCAAGTTGCTGTGTCTTTGGCTTTAATTAGTGATTTTTTTTTTTTTTTTTTTTCATATTGTATTAATTATTATTTTTTTTCCCACTGGTGTGGGTGGGGGTGTGTGTCTCTCTCTCTCTCTGTCTCTCTCTCAGCAGCTGCAATGTGATGATTGCATGTGTGTCCAGCAAGTACAGCCTGCTTTTATAGGTATCTGCGCATGTGCATGTGATGGCCTCTGCACCAATTGGTGGCCGCCATTTGGTGATTGCATGCAGCCTGCTGTGTGGTAATTGCAGTACTCACTGTCATAGCAACCCAGTGCTATAAATTGCTATGTCAGGTAGGTGTAGCCCTTTCAGCTTTCTAGAGTGGGTTGGTATGGTTCTTATATCTGACTCTAGGGGTGTAGCCAGTGATATTATTGTTGTACTCTGACCTGGATGTTGCCACTTCCACTACACAGTTGTCAGTGTAGAATTGTACTCACCCCTACATTTGCTAACACAAGATACATGGGAGTATGTAGTTTCTTTTCTACTAATACAATTTACTGCCATACAAAAGTAGTTATTGGGATGTATTCATTTGGCACATGAACTGTTTGTGAACTGGTATACTGTGATTATTTATTCACACACTCAACTGTGTGGGGGTTGTGTAGTGCTGCTGTAACAGTGTTTACTGCTAGAATGTCTGGTTCTGTTATCACAGTCATGTAATGCAATTCCACAACAACTGCTGGTATAGGTCCACAGGACAGGTTTTGTGTTATGGCATTCCTACCTTTACTTTATATTCACACATTCTGGTGCATGATATATATATTTCAGCAACATCTTACTGTACACATTGCACTCATGTAATGCAGTTTCACAACAATTGCTGGTACGGATCCACAGAACAAGCTTTGTTTTATGGCCTTCCTATTTTCCCTTTACATTCACTCATTGTAATGCATGATATATTTATTTCAGCACCAGGTTATTGTATATCTGCTGTGGCTTAGTGGTACTTTATGCAGTCTAGTGTGTCCAAGGTCTGGGATTCGAGACTGACAGAGGTACTTTATTTTGCTGCTGAGCAGAACAAGGGCCCTGACATACAGAGTGATTAAGGCACTTTTAAGCAGTTGTAAGTGGGTTTGTGTGGGTTTGCGCGATGCTTAGCTAAGCTTAGCTAAGCACACACATGCGCACACTCGCTTAAACCTGCTTACGACTGCCTAAATATGCTTACTCCCGCTAACCCCCACACTAATTTCTTTGAAAGAAAAGAAAATGGGGAGATAGGAAAGTGGTGAAAAAGGGGGCACAAAGAGGGAAAGACAGTAGGAAAACAAGCTCGGGATGTGCAGGACAGGTCTAGGGAAGGTCCATAGCTGCCCATTTCTTTACCAGCAACAGCTGTGCATATGTTGCTAATTTGGAGTGAAATTTGGAACCTTCCACCCCTGAGAAAAGAGTGAAGACAACAAAGTATGTTGTAC
Organism: Protopterus annectens; assembly: GCF_019279795.1. NCBI lineage: Eukaryota > Metazoa > Chordata > Ceratodontiformes > Protopteridae > Protopterus > Protopterus annectens. The sequence continues at coordinate 93,611,877 of NC_056731.1, read as the reverse complement.
TGCCAATTCTAATTATCTGTTTACATGTCCAGTGGACAAGTGTGCGAAATGGGCAGCTATGTATGGGGCATAATTTTTTTGTGGGAACAGATTGTCCTTTTATTTTATTTTTATTTTTTTTTCAGGTGAGAGTGGAATGTGAGGTAGGGAAGTAAGTATATTTGGGGAGGTAGGTTGGGGAAGTAGACAGACAAGACAAACAAGGCACATAAAGGGCGGAGTATGACACATAGGTTGGGTGAACACAATTGATGGGGATGGATGTTTGGAAATCGCAAGCCCATGAGCCCACAGATGGTAACAGTGGGACTGAGATCTCCACCAGTGGGCAGTATCCACTGCACCTTCACAGCCCCGAGGGTGGCTGTGCTGGGGGCTGCATAGGAGGGGCAGGCTCACCCATGATACTCGCCACTCTCGCCTTGAGCTGGCGTAGGGGATCAGCGACTAAACGCTGGATCTCCCTACGTACCACAACCCAGACCCTTCGGAGGGTGACAGGTGGCCCTTCTCTGCCCACGCTTGCGGGGGGGATGAGCCCCATCCCCTGCAGCGCTTCCACCCAAAGGTGGCACATGACCAATGGAGGAGGGTGGTGCGGGCTGGGCACCAGACCTGCTGGTGCCAGGTGCAATCACCAGCTGAGGAGGGAGAGGTGGGTCCACTGGGACCGGCCTTCCCATACGTTCTGTGATTGGGTGTGTTAAATTACAACATAGACAACAGCATTCCAGATTAGTTGTAACAGCATGCAGTAATATTCCCATTAACCCAACACACCAAGGTTCCAACAGTTGAACAGCTAGCATAACACATGCATATATTGAATGACAGTGGACATTGCAACGGCATGCAGGGATGATTGGTGGCAACAGGCCACGAAGATTGTGGTGTTTGAACAGGGAACATGCATCAAAGTAAATGCAATTATTTATAGAACAATAGGACATATGTCCCAACAAATGTTTTCAGATTACACATACCCATTGAGGTGTGGAATTGCATTGTTTATGCACATAGATTAGGGTGTAAAAAGAAACCTCCATTAACATCTTATAAGTACTTTTACACTACACTACATTCCTATTGACTACAGGTGTATATCCCTTACATGTATTATTACACTAGGCAACTTGCATTAGATTGTGTAATGGTTTTGGATAGTTCATTATAAACCTGACCTATATCTGACATACTAACTGTCCAGGTTGCAGATGTTACTGCTACATACTTATATAGTTTATTTATATTTCAATATCTACATATCTGGATGTGTTCACGTGACATTTTCAGTTACATTTCTACTGAACCCTACATTTCATGTAGCACACTCACATTTCTGGGGAACACCTTGACAAGCTACTCATGTGCCAGATTTACCTATGCATTCCAGCCATTTACCAACTGTTGAGGACTGTTATATGCTTCACAGCTACTGGCACTTCCTTCATCCACTTTATATGGGACTGCACAACCGTGGGTTGACAGCACTTATTACAACAGTACTATTTATTTGATGCAAGGGTACAACAATATTTCTAAGTGAGTGACACAGACACATTCCAAGTATTATACCTTTATTAATTACATTGAACACTCATTTCTACAGGCTCTCTCCTTTATTTCTCATTACAGTGCATACGGAAGACCTATTCAGGACATATTGTACCTTTATTGATGGGTTACAACACTCTTTTTCAGGCTCGCTCACTTATTTTATATGACAGTACATGCAGAGATAGTATTCCAGACTTATTTCACCTTTATTAATGGGTTACTACACTCTATTTCTGGCTCTCTGACTTATGTTATATAACAGTACATGCAGAGAATTTATTCAGGGAATAAATGTTATATGCTTCACAGCTACTAGCACTTCCTTCATCCACTTTATATGGGACTGCACAACTGTGGGTTGACAGCACTTAATACAACAGTACAATTCATTTAATGCAAGGGTACAACAACATTTCAAAGTGAGTGACACAGACACACTCCAAGTTTTATACCTTTATTAATTACATTGAACACTCTTTTCTACAGGCTCTCTCCTTTACTTGTTATTACAGTGCATACAGAAGACCTATTCAGGACATATTATACCTTTATTGCTAGGTTACAACACTCTTTTTCAGGCTCACTCACTTATTTTATTTGACAGTACATGCAGAGATACTATTCCAAACTTATTTTACCTTTATTAATGGGTTACTGCACTCTATTCCTGGCTCTCTGACTTATGTTATGTAACAGTACATGCAGAGAAGTTATTCAGGGCATTTTATATCTGTATTATTAGGCTACAACACATTTTTCATGCTTTCTGACATTTATTATATAACAATACATGCAGAATAATTATTAACCTGCCTGGTGGCGCAGCCTTAGCAGCCTATCTGCATAGGCTTGCTGATTTGCAGTACGGACACCTGCAGCTGTGGAGTAAATGAAGGGATAGTGAGACATACCTATCCATTTAATAGACCATCTTAGCATGCCTTACATACTGCATTCCATGGCTACCTACTCAGTAGTGGGGTATCGTGCATATGACGGGCCTCCTGGATCCATTGGTTCAGTAGGTCCTGCTTCTGTCTCCTCAGGTCTGCATGGTGGTGACGAACCTGCTCACCAGTCCTTGGGATGCCTGTGGCACTGGTGAGGTCATGAGCCAACTGGTTCCAAGCCTCTGTCTTATACTTCGTTCCTTGGAACTGGCCCTGCAGGAGTCGAGACTCATGACGGTGGATGAGGAGCCAAACCATGTATTTTGACTCCTCAATGCCCCAGCATTGTGCTTGAAAGTGACTACCCTCTCCAACACCAGACATTCTAACTGCAGATGTGAGCTACAATCAGGTATGGCGAGTATTCCCGCCTATGCGGCTTAAATATGCCGCATTTCCAAGCACTTTTTTTGATTGGCCGCTTTTGAAAATTCTCGGCTGACTGCAGACCTGCTTAGCAATGGTTAATATACCATTTATAAGTATATGTATTTTAACAGTGGATGTTTATCCTAAGCTGTCATGGCTTAGTGGTTCAGTACTTTGATTATGGTGCACAGTGTCCTGGGTTCAAACCTTGTCATTGCTTTTTTTTTTTTAATGCTGTCCAGGCAGGCTAGGGGGTGTGGCTGTGTTTAGGCACCTTTGCTTTATGTTGCTCCACGTTGCCCTACATTGCTCCATGTTGCCCTACAGTGCGCTGGTTAGTGTGGTGCGCAGCTCCGCTCAAACTTATTGCGCTGTGTATAGCGCTGCTTAACTCTGGGCAACTATATTGCGCTGGGTAAAGTACTGCTTAGCTGTGGGCAACTATACTGCACTGGGTTAAGCGCTGCTTAGCTGTGGGTAAATATATTGCGCTGGGTAAAGTGCTGCTTAGCTATGGGCATTTATATGTCAGGATCCTTCTTACATTTCTGTATTTACATTTTGCTCACTGATACATAGGCCATTTCAATGCTTTTTACTAATATTTTAGTCATATATATATATGTCAGGTATTATTTCATGTGCTAATTTAAAACATAAAACTGAGAGGGGAGTGGTGGGTCTCAAACCATGAATGCCTCCTCTTTCTGCAAAGGCTCTACCACTACGCTATTGCTATTTGGATTGATTTGCATAAACATTTGGTATTATGCTCTACAATGTCGGCATTGCTGACTCTAGCTAAGCTATGTGCACACCCGCGCAATCACACGCATATACGGGCAGCTATATCGGGAATTAGAACAAAAATTCTATTTTAAATTTTATAACTCTACTGGGGATTTACAATGTGAGGGAGTTTAGTGTTGGGTGTGTTGACATGTGAGCGGTCTCTTAAACTTTTCACATTTCAGATACTTGCAGGGGCGTGTACCTAGGGCTGCTCGGCAGTTGGACACGCCCCCTGCCTCCCTGCACGGTCCGTGTTAGACTTGGACTGGTGTCAGTGTGCCCTCATGAATATGCATGGCATGTTGACGTCAGACCGTTCAACTGCAGTTTCCGAGTAAGACTTTTTTAGTCTTACATGGAGGTTTCGTGAATGCGGGGGAAGGGAACATATTTATTAAAATCACAAACACTATTCATAGATAAAATGAAATAAATGTACCACCTAATTATTACCTACAGTTCAATTATACCATTACTGCTTTTTTGTAATGTTTTGGTATCACCCCTTACTCTGTTCTAACAATATGTATGCTGATTGTTGACTCATCTCAAAGCATTACCTCATATATTTTATCTTTACATGGACAGGAGTTTATTTTATCACTAAAGAGGGGGTTGTGCATTATCTGTATATATTCTTGGGAAACCACCATCCAATATCAGGAACATAACTGAATTTGCATATGTTTTTATACATGATAGCACATCAAAGTTGTACTTAGTGGTTCTCTGGTTATTCTTTAATTTAAATAATAATTTATATTTCCCCTTTATGTATGTGTGTGTGTGTGTGTGTGTGTGTGTGTGTGTGTGTGTGTGTGTGTGTGTGTGTGTATATATATATATATATATATATATATATATATATATATATATATATATATATATATATATATATATATATATATATATATGGGTCTACTTCGACACATTGAAATTACAGTTTACTGAAACTGAAATAAGTGACCCCAATTCAGCGTAAGTGCGTTTAAACGAAAACACACTTTTGCAAAAATCAGTACACTAAACAAAAACAAAATACAAACACACATATACACACACACACACACACACACACACACACACACACACACACACACACACACACACACACACACACACACACACACAAGAAATAAAACAAATGTATTTCTGCAGGGGGGGCAAGCACCCTGCACACCCCATGTGGGGGTCTGCACCCCCCCGCTACTTATATATAATAACTAATATTCTCTTATCCTCACTGTACTGTGATCTATAATCACATATCTATGGTGTACTGAGTTTCGCAAAAGTGCATTTTCATTTAAACACACTTTTGCTGAAGTGGGGTTGCTTATTTCAGTTTCAATAAACTGTAATTGCGATGGGTCGAAGTAGACCCATAAGTATATATATATATATATATATATATATATATATATATATATATATGGTTCTATCTGACTACGTCGACAAGTCAGAACGCCGACAGCGAGAACACCGACGCCAGAAGATCGAAAACGGAGAAGACCGACGGATCAAAACCCCGACGCTGAGAACATCGACATGGGAAAAGGCTGTGGATGTATCGGTAGTAGTGACGGTAGGGAGTGCAGTAAGGTAAGTGTGCGACTGTGATAGTTTGTGGGTTGGGGCGGGTTAAGTGAGTTAGGGGCGCGGGCTTAGGCCGGCCAGGTAAGTGTCGACTGTGATAGTTTGGGTTAGGGCGGGTTAAGTGAGTTAGGGTGGCTAGGTAAGTGTGCGACTGTGATAGTTTGTGGGTTAGGGCGGGTTAAGTGAGTTAGGGTTAGGCGGGCCAGGTAAGTGTGCGACTGTGATAGTTTGTGGGTTAGGGGGTTAAGTGAGTTAGGCCGGGTTAGGTGAGTGTGCGATAGTGGCGGACCTTAGGGTTAGGGTTTGGGTTAAGGTTGTAGGTAGTTGTGTATGTGAGGTTTAGTGTTGGTTTGTAAGGATTTTGGTGTGCTTGTGTTGTGTGTGTGCTTTTTGGACCGGGGATTTGTTTTGTTTGTTGCTTGTCGGGATTATGGTGTGTCGGGCATGTGAGGTTTCGTGTTTGTGAAATGTCGGTTATGTGGTGTCGGTGATTTCGTTTTCGGCGTTTTGACTTGTCGACGTTGTAAGATAGATCCATATATATATATATATTAATACTGACTATGAGCTATGTGTTTGATTTTAATAAACATACCCAGTACTCTCTATGTCTCACTTCTAGCCTTCAGTACTCTTTATGTCTCACTCCTGGCCTTCAGCACTCTCAATATCTCACCCTGGGGCTTTAGCACTATACTTCCTAGTCCTCCTTCTGAGGAATTGAGCGGGTTGTGAGAAGATCAGTCCATTTTCTTATGTTCAGCCCCTCGGATGCTGGGTCAATTTCTTGAGCTGAGGACACTGGCATTATAGCCAGTGCTTAATCTTCTGATCCAGTGGATTCAACCTAGGATCACCACATTTAATGAATAAAGGTGAAGATTCAATCCTTGAAAGACTACTGCCGATTCAGTTAAGTGTTAGAATGGTTCTTTGTCCGATATCTATGTTAGTGACATGCAACAGAACACTGAGATTTGAGACTATAAAACCCACCTGCTGTATCCTGTACAACAAAATATGATTATTTCACTTGTATTTATATGCAGTATAACTCTGACAGTGTGATAGTCCAAACAACCTAGAGAGTTGATCAGCAGCTAAACACTGAACAGTGTCTCTTGACTAAGATGGCTGTTCACCAAACAAGGTGACTGTGACAGAAAGTCAGTATAAACCTATCTTAAAGCAATCTTGGAGCTGATTATATAAAAGAGGATATGCAGGAGAGCAGTTTTCTATATGGTGATTGTAACAGAATTTGCCCCCCACAGAACAATGCGTTTTTATTTTCTTATGACTGGTGTTGATCCAGTGTATTCTACTGTCAATCAAATGGCAATATTAAAACTGTCAGGAATCTATCTTCTATCTAGAATAAAGGTATTGGGATGCAGCTGAATAACATGTCACCCTCTTCATAATTTGATCATTTATTAATATTCTAGTCTCCAGACTTTTCAACATACCACCAATGTGATCCTATAGTCTGAACTATGTGACAGTAACAGAAAGGTTCTATAATCTACAGCTATAGAATTAACAATTTTGATTGTAGCAGGAAAATTACAGTTCTGTGCCATAGTATTAAGAAGAGATCTCATTAAAAGCATCGATCTTTGTATTTACTGAACTGTCTGTCCTGGAGAAGATCATTGTAGTATCAAGCTAAGAGGAACAGTCCGTATTTCTGTATCCCCAGTGACAGTCACCAGCTCAACATGGTGGATCCTCAGTGATTCTCAGGCTAGTTAAAAGATATCATCTCTCCAGCACATGGCCAGTGCTTGGATATAAGTTTCATTGAATCCAGCAGGTGAGCATCCTCATGAGGTAGTCAGGCCAACTGAATTGACTCCTGTTGATTTGGAAGAGCAGTGGCATTACTCAGAGATTCTTCTGGCTTGCTGTAGTCCTTATTGTGTTGTGGAGAGTGAGCTCAGCAGCCCTGTGAATAACTTCATTTCTGCATATAGTGTATGAAAACTGCTGAAAATATGACCATAACTATTTACTGCTTGCACAATTTCAAGTCTTTATTTCATTTGTCCAGATCCTCTTCAAATAACTCACACCACAAGAAAATGGCATTTGATGACCATTATTAAACTTTTAAATCACAACAATGTTCTCAGATTTATTAATCACAGCATGAACATCCATGTAACAATTTATCGGGACAGTGTATCTCACTCACCCTGTCCCAAAATAAGCAGCATTGCTTCAGCCACTTGCTTACTCTCATTTATCAAAGCAGCATATAACCACTCATTTCCATCCACAACCAACCTTTTTGAATCCAACACAAGAGGGGGAACAGAAGAGGGGCAATCCTGCTTGTCTTCTCTGCCCACCAGCTTGAGATAGGCTGTTCCCCTTTCTTTACTGCAACACTTTCCCCAAACCTTCTAAAAACAAAGCCAGGTCTACATTAAATAAATCTAATCCAAACTCACTCAGGCGCACTCCATCGTCTCTAAACCAAACTTGGTCCCTGTCATCAAGGTCCCTGTGTTTTATTGTATTAATACCCACATTCATCAAATGCCTTGATAACCTAAATTAACAAACCGATAAGTCCTCTCTAATCCCATAAATCTGCTGGCATGCTTTCAAAACAAACATGGTACTACTTCAGACCACCCAATACTCATTCCCGGAAATGCCCTCTTTAAAATAGCTAAATCCTCCAATATCCTATACACCACCTGTCGTTTTGGGATTATTTCCAAATTGTTACCTGCCAAATGTACCACTAAATCTTACAAAATCCCAGTCTGTGATGGAATGTCTGCAAACTCCTCCATGAGTTGATGCTGTCTGAGGCCAGTGATACCATGCTATAAGACTCACCACCCAAACTGATGTAAATCCAACTCTCTGCCATCCGGCCTAATTGCAGCCTGCTGAACCACCCAATGAATATAAGAATGACCCAGAATGACAAACTTCTTTCCTAAAAAAAAAAAAAAAGTGTAATTACTAAAACAATCAAATTGACCAGTTATTTAATATAACACAAAATGGCATTTGAAGACTAACAACCTACCCTTTTAATAACCTCTATACTGACCTACCTGTTCTTGCCAAATCAGAATCCCTTCCAATGCAAAATGAGCAAGCTGAAAACCTCCTTCCTGGAAAGCCAAGACACACGCAAACTGATTTCCCATTATGACCTTACCCAGTCTTGACCTTAAAACCCAATCCTGTGAGACTGCCATAACCTTCTAACCCACCCCATTAGACATAACAATTTGCTTCTGTCCTCCGCCAGCACAATCTGCACACCCCTTCCCATTTGGTCAGTCTTAGATCTATGTAACCATATCTCTACTAATGCAGAAAAGACAGTCACATCCAGCCAAACCAATGAACCTAACAACTCTGACAACCTAAACTCCCCACGATACATCCATAGTGACAATGTCACCCACAAATTATAATCCACTGAGTCACCATTCACTAATTCTAAACCCTGCAACAAAACCTTAAGCACCTGTCTTATCATTGGCCATCATCTGTCCATCCTAGCACAAGCAAGTCTACCCCAACCTTTTAGCACATGAGCTACTATCCAAGATTTTGTCAAATCCTGCAATCCTGCCACCCCCAAATATACTAATAACAGCCAAATCCAACCTAACTGACTGGACCACCCTGCCTTGCACCCACGCTGGAGCTAAATTATTCAACCACTGACCAAACTCCATCTTCGTCAGGCAGCTGCAAAACAAATCTATCAAAATCATGTAAAGCCTTACCATATGACTTCCTTGTAGAAACTGTCCAAGACTGCTGCACCAACCATCTTGTTACTTCAGTCCAATCTGCCACATGTCCAGTAACCTAACTGGTTTGCCTGCTGCCTTCAGCATTAACTGATGATACCTGCAAAAATGAAAATTAGACAAACTGTCAGCAATCTCCTTCCTAACACCTGCCAAGTGCACACCTGTAAAAGAAAAATGTATCTACAGTCTGTAAAACCAATTTCCATAGCACTAACAAAAGCAATCAAGATTTTGCTGTCATTGACTGTAAAACCCACACCACTGCAATATTGTCTGAATGAAAAATTACCCTCTTACCATGCAGCCTCTCTTGCCAAACCATAGATGCTGCCCAAATAGGCATCACATCTTTCTTCCATTCATCCTTCCAATCATCTGGCCATTGAGCTGCAAACCATTCACCAGTAAAAAATGCTGCCATTCTGATACCCCCTGCCGTGTCTGTAAAAAATTGCAACTCCCTTTGATTAACCCAATCTGACCGCCAAAACAAAACCCCATTAAACTGATACAAAAAGACAACCACAACATTAAATTATCATGAACAAGCTTCCCTGTCCCCACCCAATGATGTTTGCTTCTCTCTCCTTTCAACAAGAAAGTCACACCTATAAACCATACACCTTGAAGTGTTCAATCCTCTTGGTCAGTAAACAAAATATGCCTTGTCCCGCATCCACTAACAATCCCAAAAAACACAATGCCTTGACAGGGCCTTCCAGCTTCTGCATAGCCAATGGAATACCCAGCTTCTCATACATCCTCAGAAATGACCAAATACCCTGCATCGCTCCTTCAAACTCTTCACCTACCAATAAAATATCATCCAAATAATGCACTGCCTTCTGAGTGCCCACCCATTGCTGCCAAATCCAATGGAGACAGGTGCTGAACTTCTCAAAAGTGGCACAGACCACTGAACACCCCATTGGCATGGCCGTGTAAAAATAAGACGTGTTCTCAATCACCATAGCCAACCATAGCCACTCTTCCTGCTGTGCCAGTAATAGCCAAACAGATTCAGTATCCACCTTTACTAACCATGAGTCTGTAAACTCCTGAATGACCTGCACTGTGTCATCCAACAAAGCATACCTAACTGTCATGTCTTCTACACAAATTACATCATTAACCAAGTTCCCTTCAGGATAGGACAAATGGTAAATCAACCGAAATTCACCAGGTGACTTCTTAGGGACCAAACTGAATGGCAACTCCCTACAACTGTCAAAGGGAGGACAATCAAATGGGGCCAGTAACATGCCTGCACCCCACTCCTTCTCCACCAAATCTTTCAAAATCTCCTCCCTCCCTCCCTCTGTGCTGATCTCAAATTCTTACAAATTGATCCCCCCTTAACCCCCGACTTAATAGAAAATCCTATGGAAAATCCTTTAACTCCTCCTCCAATGCCAAATCAGGAAATTGCTTAAGCATGTGCCACAAGGCCTGCACCTTAATGGGCAAATGTGTCACTCAGTCTTCCACACTATCCCAGAAAAGACACTCCCTCCATCTGCCCTTGAAAACTGCTTTGCCACGGAAAACCATGAAATACCTGGTGCGAAGGAGATAAATGCTCCCACTTTGGTCAGAAATGAGCCTGGAGTGACCAAGTATTATCCATATAACTAAATTAATAGCCAAAAAACAGAAGTCCAACGTCCAATAAAGACGTTTTAATAGAGAACCAACACAGATAAAATCGCAAAGCTTTCGAGTAAAAACTCTTTTTCAAATGCATACAACACACTGCTTGTTCTCTTCTTTTATATAAAAAGCAACCAATCAGATCAAAGGAGCAATTAAATATGCAAAATTAAACAACTGACAACTCAGTTCATTTAACAATTCATTAAACAGCCCAGACATAAATGCAAAACACAACTAAAAATATATAAATATATATATAAATAGTACTAAAAATATAAAACATTTCTATAATATATCATGCTGATTTTTAAGTATCGGTTTAATACTGTTGCTGCTGTTAAGTCCTGGTGGTTTGTCTGCCCTAAATTAATTAATCCATTTATATTCCATTAACTCTGTTCTTGTTATTAAACCCCCCCCATGAATATCTTGAGAAATGACTTATAAAATTCTAAATTTCATTTTATGTTCTATTCCTTTAATAGAAATATTGAGTATTGGTAACAATATTTCTTCAAATGTCAGAGAGACGTGCACTAATTCTTTCCATAAATTTCATATTAATCTTTCCTATATAAAAACAATCACATTGGACACAGTTGGCAAAATAAATCATATTTTCAGTATTACAAGCACCTGATACTTTAAACATAAAAACTTCTTGACTAATAGGATGTTTAAAGGACATGCGTGAAAGGGTGTACCTTCGTTGAAGGTTGTGCATCAGGGTTGGTAACTCGGCATGTAAAAATCAACTACCAATCATTAGTGGACCGGAGTTCCGCTGTGGCGACCCCTAACTGGGAAAAGCCGAAAGACACAACAACAACAACAACAATGAATACAATTAAAGCAGGGAATAGTACCATATGTCTTCCTATATATACCATCTTCTATACCAGTCTTCATATCTTTATAACATAAATATTGTTTGAGATTCCTTTCCTTTTTATATGTAAACTTAGGTCTAATGCCTATAATCTCACTAACCTCCTGGATGGAATTCAATATATTCCAATTCTTCTGAATAATCTGTTGCACCATTTTCATATATCTATTATATTTCATTACATAACTAATACTATGATTAATTTTTTATTAGATTGAATCAACTCATCAACTGTTTAGCATCTTCAATAAGAGTATTATTATATCCCCTGCTTTTAAAATCTCTTTCCATTCCTTCCATTTCCATCAAGAATGTTGCATCGTTGGTACTAAGCATACTGACCCTCATAAACTGACTTTTTACTACTCCTCCATATATATATGACTACGGTGCATGCTGTCTGAACGAACATATCTTACAGCTTGCATGTTTTTCCTATGTATTTTAGTATCAAAAGAAATGTCATTACTTGAGACAATATCTAAAAAATTAATATTATCATATAAAGACAACATCAAAAATCAAAAACTCAGTAGAAGAGTGTAAATAGTCTACAAACACAGCTAAATCGTCAACATCTCCTTTCCATAGAAGAAACACATCACCCACAAAGCACTTAAAAATAGCAATTGATCATTCCTGAACATTTAGGAATTTTCATTATATATAAATCTCTTTTCCCATCTTGCCAAAACAAGATTAGCATATGTGTTTGTGACTGATGTGCCCATGGCTACACCAGTTGCTGATGATAGCTCTTCAACAGCTTGGGGAAATTATTTCAACATATAACTAAATTAAGCAGGACAACATGCTGCACCAAGACTACCAGTCCACTGAAACTCAGAAGGCCTCGAACCACTAAACCACCAACAATAATAACTATCTTAGGGGAAAATCACCACAAACAACATTACTTTCAGCCATATAATTACATTTAAAATATTACAACCTACCTCAATAACTGACACCAGCCTATCAAAACCCAGAAAGTCACAAGTCACTTAACTGCCACCACCAACGACTATATTAGAGGAAAATCAGACAAAACAATGTTACTTTTAGCCATATTCTAAATTTTTAGTACATTTTAACATGCTGCAATGGACAAGAGCGCACTGAAACCTAACTATTAATTTGTTCTTTGCTGCCCACGTAACATGGTAATCAACACTATACCACCAACAACAAATTATCTGAGGGGAAAACTGCCCCAAATTATATAATTTTAAACCCATAATTAAATTCTAAACCTTTCAATGTACTTCACAAAATGGACGATGAGCCCCAGAAACCCCAGTTAGTCATGGAGGTAATTAAAATAGAATTTATGTTAACCTAAATGATAATAAGAACACTAAACTCCCTCTCTATGCCACTGGGATTTACCACATCACTTTGAGTGCCTTCTTTTACATTTTTAGACAGCAAACAGGTATAAAAGCCACAAAAATACAACCATTATCCACCTCCTCCATGCATACTACTATTATCTAAGGCCTACCTGTCCATTGAAATACCTATAGGTTGTCTTGGATGTAAGCTTGCAATACAACAAGTTCACACCTAAATCTGACCTCCCATCTCAGCTGCACTCACATAAAACCCAGTTTGCCCCTCCTTACACTTGCCTCACTTCCTCCATAGCACTCATCCATCCAGACTTAACCCTTCCTTACTCACAGCTCTACTTAAACTCTTTTCAGCTCCCACACAACCCTAACCCCCCAAACCTATAGTCCCCTTCTGCCCACTTGTCTTCTAACCAATTAGTTTGTCCCCAAACCTCATTTGATGCTGCTTCCTTGGACATTTGCCAGCCTTCCACGTTTTGCCTCTATTTTTTCAGTGCACTGTTTTTGAACTCACCATAAAGGATGCCACAGTTGCTGTGCAATTCTTTCCTGAAAACAGAAACTTTTGCACTGGAGAGTGATGTGTCAGATAAATGATCATCAGAAACTCAATAAAATGATAATGTACCTCTATTCTGGGTCTGATGTTTTTCATTGTTTCTCATTTGCTAAGTAATGTGTATATTTATGTGGATCATACTGCTAAGATGATAATGAAGGGGGAAGGGCATGGTCCCCACCCATGAAATTAATGACATTTTTCATACAATTGTGCAGTATCATTCAGGACTTGCTTGACTGTGTACATACAAAAATAATTTCAAGCTGTACACAATCACCAGTTTTCCTGGTATGGAAAAACAGGCAAGAATCATTTGACTCACCTTTTATTGACAAGTGCAAGTAACTTGAAAATCCTCTCTATTTATGAGTGACGTGCAACATAGCAGCCATGTTACATGTCATCATGTTTGCTTCAGTTGTCTATATTCTGTCTCATTTTGTCATTCTGGGTCGGATCTCAACTACATAAGCCATTCTTTACTGTTAATCTTATCCTGAATCTTGTAATTTCTGTGTCACATTTAGGCCTCACAGAGTTACCACTGACTACTTTATTAATGTAAAAATAAATAAATAAATAAATAAATAAATAAATACTTCAGTTGTTACGGGTGCACAATTCTGGCAAGATATATTTACTCTTTACTTTCACATATCTTTTTTTTTTTATAATTTGGTGCATGTTTCATTTGTAAAGATGCAATTAACTAACTGAAAGTATACTTTAGAATATGGATGCATTTTCTTAAATTCCAGTAAAACTGTTGATTAAAACTGAAAGAAGCAAAATCATCGTGCCTAAGAAATAAACAGATATAAGTGGTCTTTCAGCAAAAGCTATTTTGAAGAGTAATAAAGACTATATCCAAAAACTGAGTTTGACTGTTCCTTTATTACATCAAAGCTCATAGACCCCAAACTGCATGGACTTCCCTGAATATGTTAACTAAAATTAATTTCTTCACCAAAGCATAATCCATTAAAGTTACTCCCTTTCAGAGTATTATTCCACTTTTATTTCAGAGCTGCTTTTTCCAAAATAATAAGCGATCTGTTAGAAAAGCTCCCAGACAACTCAAACTCAAATCCATGCTCCATTCATCTCATCTTCCTTCGTTTGGCTTCATTCCATATTTCTAATACACTATCATATGACTTTATTTTATATCTGACCACAGGCAAATTTCCAAGCCTGTTCAGTCATGCCACTTTTATTCACCCTTCTAAAAATACTATACTACACACCCTCAGGATTTCCATCTAATTGCCAATCTATGCCACTCATCAAAAGTATATGAAAAAATAATTTACTGACAAACTATGGATTACCTCAAGTCTTCTTTGTGACTCTCGACATGGTTTCAATGGAAAGCACAATAAACTCACTACCTTAAACTCAGCATCAGACAAAGATGAATTAGCAAATCAAAATGTTTGTAAACCTTAAAATGGCTTTCAGTTGTGTCAGTTATTATTTACTACAAAAGTTACCTTTATTACATTTTTGGGATGAAGCAATAAAATATTTTGGCAGCTATCTCACTAACTGAACATTCAGTGTGAAGTCAGGAAATAAACTTTGTGTACTGGGAGTCTCCAATGCGGGGAGTTCCTCAGGGTTCCATTTTGGGAATCTGACTTTTCTCCCTGTTTATAAATTGCCTTCCTTGCATAGTCTCAGTCTCTGTAATCGCTGCATATGCCAGTGATCTCCTGCTGCTTATGAATGGGCCAGTTCCCCACTTCTTAGAAACACAGTTTCAAAAATATTTCAACTCTCTCAAACTGATTTAAAGAAAGCAGACTCAGGAAGGCAATATACATGATCTTTGGATCTAACAAAGACTGAAACCCACAGATAATATTAGCACATCTGAGTGCAGGAAACCAACTTAAAACAATACAAACTTACAAAAATATAGGGCTTTTTTTTTACTCCGTGTTCTCAATCAATGAGTACATAGAATCAATTAGTGATAAAGTAACTACCCAGATACGTTACATTGTAGTCAGACATCTCACATCAGATTCGAAAAAGGTGGCAATAGCAGGAATTTTTCTGATGCCTAGAACCAAGTATGGACTCCCTTGAAACTTGCTACTCACAATAATTAAGTAATTCAAACAACAATTAACAAAATCTGCAGATGCGCTGCTCTAACCCAAATGAGTGAACCTCACTGCCACCCACCGCAAAACGCAAAACTGCGTTACAAGAACATAGTTTATAATCAACTCACATATAAAATCATGCATTGTGGATACCAACCACATGTACGATGAATGAGGGAGAAAAGTTTTAGAAAAGTATCTCCCATAGAAAAACAGTGCATTACCATATAAATAAAATAAGCAAGTGCCACTTCTTTAAAGATAATGATTAAGGAGATGCCCTGAGTCTTGGGGGGGGGGGGTATTCATAGTAATTACCTAAATGCATTAAGGCTATCTTCACTGTCCGCAAATGAACAGATGTTAGCCATGATTCAAAGAGGCTACATACGGTAACATGTGATGGCCAAAAATAAGCTTAAGCAAAGGAAATAATAATGAGATGTAAATGAGAAATGATGCGCAGTGACATATGCTAATGAAGTGTTTTCTCGCCTATTTGAGATTTATAGTAAAATGTTGGCGCCATCCACAGATTCATTAAATAAAGAGGAGTCTCACCTATTTTATATACTTTGCAATCCATCAAGATCCCGTCACTTGCTACTAGCCTTGCTATTTCCTGACACTTGCTGGCCAGGAAGGCAGAGATATAAGCAGAGAAAAGCACACTAGTTTTGATCATCAGAAGATACTTGATAGGTTTAGAATGGACAGCGATATTATAAGGGCCTTAGTGAGCATGTATGACCCCCACAAGAGTACTCTAGGAATACATGGACTGCCTATCCCTGTGGATACAAAGGTATATGTAGTCTTCACTGTGCTCGCCATGGGGACCCTCCAGAAACAGACTGGAGATGTGCTGGGTATCTCACAGGCTTCTTCCATGATGATACTGCAGCAGTTCTTGGATGTGCTCTTGGTACGTGTGGATCAGTACATCTATTTCATGGTATCATCTCAGGACCATGTCAGCACTATGTGTGCCTTTTATGGGCTAGCATATTTCCATGAGGTACTCAGTGCGATAGATTGCATCCATGATGCAGTTATGGCCCCACCTGGTACATGAGGTGAGTGGTACTGCAATAGGAAGTGTTTCCACTCCATAATTGCCAGGTAGTATGTGTGTGTGTGTGATGCATGGCGGTGCATCTCCAACATCTCTGCCAGAATCCTGACAGTGCAAATGATTCCTACGTCTGGCACCATAGTTCACTTACCACCTCTTCCAACAGGGTAGGATGCCCAATGCTTATCTTGTTGGTAAGTGGAAAAATATTTTTTTCTCTGTTTCTATTTTACTTAAGTAGTTATTCATGGTAAAATGAATTGGTGAATCCTAAACCCCCTTTTTCTTTGTTTGTCTCTCTTTCCCTCTCTCTCTCTCTCGATCTGTTTGTTTGTTTTCTTTTTTTTTGTCTTTCAGGTTATGCTAGATATCCACTGGATCCATGGTTCATGACACCAGTGAGAAAACTAAGTGAAGCTAAAGAAGTGAACTTCCACACAGCCCTGTCTTAGACTTGATTGTCATTGAGAGGGTTTTTGACTTCTTGAAGGTTCCTGGATGAGTCTGGGGGTGACTTTAGTATGACCCAGCTACCATATGCCGAATGTTTACTATATGTTTACTGAATGTTGCATTCTGAAAAACATGATCATGTGCCAGACTGTTGGCGCAGTGACCCATGCTGTTAGTGCAGCTGCCAGTTCCAGTGCTATTATGACTAATGATGACCAGCCAGCAGCAGCAGCAAGGGGCCCCATGCAGCAGGATCATGCATGGCAGCTGTGCAGGTAAAGAGGTGCATCTAGTCCAGAACTTTTGACCATGACATTCAAGTTAGTGTTTCCTTTCTTGTGAAAAACACATAATTGATGAATGCAGTGATATGTGTGGGCTATTCATTAGGCATTCATTTTCATTTTCAAATACTTTTTTTTTTTTCAAGAACAGGTACTCATATTATTATTTGTAAAAGAAATGCCTCAGTGCTCACTCATTCAGTGATGTCGTAAGGCATCATATAAGTAATAATCACATTTTCATCTTTTTTGCACAATAAATTCTAGTGAGATGGTTTTCCTGAATATGCATTTACTGAATGTTCTCAAGTGGTTCAATTAGTCAGAAGCGTTAATTTTGTATGTAACATTAGTTCATACCTTGCCTTTGAATGATTATGTATCATATTGTTCTTTATATTATGCAATGTTTTCTTAAATTAAAGTATGTTGTCTGTTGAGTTACTGCCCACCAGATTATTTTATTTTGTTATACACAATCATTTGTGGCCTTAGAGACAAAAATATCATAACTTGTGCAGTGGTGAGGGTGAAGTGATAGCAGTGCTTGTATAGATAGCAGAATACTCATTTTAATCTGCCATTTTCTTATTACTGTTTCCCTGAGAGGTTGTCTATTACTACTTTTAAGTTGTAGGTAACTGCCAGCTGTTACAATGATAAATCAATGAGTATTCATGGTGTTAATCAATGTAATCTTATTTTATGACATACAGCTTTCTTTCTACAGTTCGATGAAGTTTTAAGAGGCACCATTACAGGAATGTAAAGCATACGGTTGCAGTGTCCTAAGCCCACCCCACCTTCTTTTTATAGAACAACTTATTCACCTTTAAGTTAAACATTGATCTGTGTTTGTGAACGACTGGTTGTAAGTAACAGAAATGTCACACTTGAATCACAGTAGGTCAAGATCCAATGTGTCATGCACATCTGCTAAAGATGGGCTACATGATAGTGCAAGTGATTTTGAAGAGGGGCTGTCATGAGAGATGGATGGTGAGTCGGTCTGCTGTCATGACCTACTTTCCTCGGGCTGCTTCATAACTATGACTGTGATATTATCATCTTCTGCACCCATTCTGCTGCTGATGCCCTCCAAATTTATTGGTATAGTGGAACTGTTTGTTTCTCCTGCTGACCCTGTAAAAAATGATTTGAAAACATTACTAATAAAGAAATTATTAAAGGTTCTAGGGGACCCATACCATGCACACTGCCTTCACTGTCATTCTATGCAGATGTGAAAGATTCATCTATTAATAGTAATCATGTGCTTAATGCAATCATCCCTTGTTAAAAGTTAACTATCTGGGTAAATATTTGTTACTGTTTTTAAACCAATTTTCCTTAGTAAATGAGTGTTGCTGCTGCAGACATTGGCAGTAGTCAGTGACCATATCAGCTATGATTATTCCAGTGCCATCATCTTCTAAGTCATAGTCTTCCCTATGGATGGAGAGAAGCTATTCCTCATATGGTGTTAAAGGGATAACTTACTAAGGAGGTTCCACCAGTTCTGGTATGAGCAATTGCATTCTGCCCCACCTTGGCTTTAGCATGTCCTACCATACCACTTGCCCTCTTCTTACACTGTGTTAATGTGCCGTGTCTTCCACCACCTACATTAATGGCCATTATGACTTAATGTCTGGCTTTTAATATCTCAGCTTGTTTGGGTCCCCCAACATTAAACAGATGTTTGCCATTTGCCCTAAGGGCTGATGTGAGAATGCAGTTTTCCTCATAGCAGAATTTGTCCATTTTCTGCCTTCATCCCTTGTTCTGCATCATTACTGCACATAGAAATATGCCACAGTCAAACACAAAATACTACTGGATCTAATTATCAGATAAACAATGCAGCAATGAAAGCATGCCTGATATTCTCATATAAAAAATGTTAGATGACACAAACTCCTTAATTGCATACATATGCGGAATCTCAATCAGCCAAGTAAAGTTGTGCTACAGTAATGTCTGCAGCAGCATAAATATATTCACAGCAGTAAAGCTGTCTGTATTCATAATACTGTAATGTTTCATTCTTTGGTGACACTCAGAAATCTCCAAGCAAAGTCACATTGCTCAGCCAACAACAAAACCTTACCACTTCAGTATTTCACAATTAAAGCCTTGCATTTCTGTAATGTATACACAGTCACTGCATGACACCAAAGCAGATGATCCTCTCAGTGATTTGTAATAATTTCCACTGCTGCTGTCATGATTATCCATTTACAAATTACAGCTCTACATTCTTCACTAAAGCATCATACTGTCTCCATCATATGATTAAAACAAAACATTTCTGGACATGAACTCACTAACTCTGCATCATATTAAAGTATTTCATATTAATTTACATTATTTATATTATTGATTTTATCTTTATTCATTTGCTGCCTAGCTCCAGTAATCACTAGTCGATATTTTGGTGTTAGACTTTTTAACTTAAATTCAGGTCCATTTCCACATTTTGTATGTAAATTAGACCCTTTTTGCTTAGCTATATGAATCACAGTAATACATGAATGTGTAAGGCCACTTATTGGAGTAACTAGGTCTTGGCTACTCATGAACGCATCCTTGAGTTCATATGAACATATTGTGGAAAGAGGTGGAGTCTGCAGCAGTCCTCAGCATGTCATGGGGATGTGTGGATAGCCTCAGTTATGATCAAAGACGAACATATTTAGAAAAAGCAAAATGGAATCATATGCATGTGTTTGCACAATCATGAAGTATAATCCTGCCCATCTAACATCATCTGGCACACCTTATCACCTCAAAGTACTCAACATTTAATAAGGTTGATGCTCACACACTTAGGAATGTGTATTTTTACAAATGAACCCCCAGTTAAAAGAAAAAAAACTTTAATACTGTGCTTGCTACTGCATGAGACATGGATGAATGAAATTCAGATGGAAAACTCCAATATGGTATTTAAGGTAATACACAGCAGCATTAACAATTGTAAGTAATACAAAGATAAATGATGACTGAATTCTGACTTCTATCCACCATATAAATGAAATGCGAATGTATTCCTTAAAAAAAGAGAGAAAAAATATGTGGATGATAAAGCATTTTTAGTCAAACCAAACTTGCCAGTAATAACAGTACCTGGTCTGATGTTCTGGATGGTTAAATGGGTTTGGTTAAGGTGGTGGTATCACACCCCAGAACGAGTGGTTTTAAACCTGTAAACTACAGCCCTGTTCGTACATTCTTCAATCTGGTTGTGGCACTTTGAGTGATGGCAGCACCTGTAAAGGCAGGGGGCTGTGCTATAAACTGGTCAGACAAGGAGATTAAGATCACGTCTCCCTCTTTGCTTTACTCCCCTTTTTCAATCTTTTCTATCTCCTGTTTCTATTTTTTAATCAAAACATTAGAATGTCCACATAAGGATACCTCTATGTAAAACATTTTAAACCCCTTTTTTATATTAATAATCAAAGCTGCACAGTCTGACATTGGCTTTAAGTCTTTCAAGTAGAACTGCACATAGCAAAGTCCCTCTGCAATGTTAGTATACATACAAAATCATACAAAGCCTATGGTTTTCACATAGTGTTTCATATTTACTTAAGGCATACTTTTAGGTACTTTATACTTTTGCCACAAGTAGGCATGTTTTTCAAAACACCTTTGCTCTTCTTTATTTGGCTTGAATAAACTCCACTTAGCTTATTTGTATATTTGTGTAGCAGCTCACTTCTTGGATAACTGCTACATAGCTATGAAATCCTGGACTATGAATACTGGGGTCTATATTATAAGTTCAAAATCTGAAAACTTCGAATCTCATATGGTCGACTCCATATGAGCAAAGTTTTCAAAAATCAAACTTAAAATGTAAACAAAGTAAAAACAAAAAACCTTCCTGAACACTCCATGCCGGGGAACAAGCCCCCCTGCACCCCCCACACCCTCAGCTACTTAAATATACCAACTCAGAGATCGCAATATATTAAAATGAAGGGAAGAATTCCCTATGGCGATCTCCATTGAAATGTTCAATGTTTGAAAACTTCGCTCATATGATGTCGATCATATGAGATTCAGTTTTCAGACTTCGAACATTTAATATAGACCTGAATACTGTCCTTGGTTGTATATTGCTGCTAGAATAAGAGCACACTGAGGTCTTTATATAATAATGCCAAGCATCATTCTGTACATATCTTATCTGTATGAATATGATATCAAATACTGATACTAAACTCCAGGGGACATTTGTGCATATCAGTCATTTTGATAGCATTTCTCTCTGTGGGCTTACCTCACGTCTCACATGCACTTCAGTTTCCTGAATATTCTCACCCATTGCATCATCTGTTAACGATAGTACTTTCCTCTTCTCCTTCTCTCTCTCTGTCTCTTTCTAAGATAACTGGATATAATGTTTCACCCAGTTTCTAATGAATAGTCTCACTGTAGCGAGTGATAGAGTCTGAATTGTATTAGCAATGGAAGTGTTATTGTGTACAGCCCCTAAAATATGAAATGAGACTCAATCAGAATGACAATAAAACAGCAGAATCCCCCTCCCTCCAGTCGTTTGTTCTGAGGATTGTTTCATAACTATCTTTACAGCTGATGCATGAAATACAGCCAGGACATTTATATTCTATCAGTAACCTAGGCTTAATAGTATACATGGGCAACAATGTACCGTGGGATGAATAGTTATACCAGCTTTCAGACTGCTATTTCTTTCCTTGTAGGTTAAGGTGTGGCCTGTTCTTACTAAGTTCTAATAAAGCCTGTCAAATACTGCCTATTAATGCTATACTAATACTGGCCTGTGTGAGTGTATTATAACATATGTATGGATATCTGTGTCGTCACTGCATGCCACTGACATGGTGTTTGGGGACAACATCTATCAGGATCCAGGCAGTAGTTCACATCCAAGGCATCACACACAGGTGGAACCTGCTCTATTTATGACAACACAGCAGTCTTTCGAGAATATAGGGTTGTAAAGATATCATTGAATTTTTCTGCATTGTTTGCAAGTGCTATTTTTAGTGGAAGAATAAGCCAGAAAAGCAGGAGAAAGGCAATGGAAAATCTATTGATTCCATTCCACAAAAATAATTCCAAAAATACATCAACCTTATTCATTTGTCTTGCATTTTATGTCATTGTGAGATACAAGTCTACCTTTGTATGTGCTTTGTAACTACAGATCTAATTTCATATCCATTCCTTTTTTCGTCCACCTGTTGCCTATTTGTAGTTAATGATTTTTGGAAGTGTGATCAGTGTTTTTACTGCTTCAGTTGGTTATTATGGACTTTCAACTTACATATATCCTTATTTCTGGTGAAAATGACTTGTCCCAACTCTTCTGATTCATTTGGTTCCTTTCTGGTTAAGTTCACATTTTTTCCCAATCTTAAATTCAGTTTGATAATGGGGAAAACAAACATATTATGTGGATGAATTTTTCATACTGAATGAATGCAGATAATCACAAAATGTGAAACTTCAATTTAATACCTTAAGTTGTAATGTATATGTGCCCTTATTTCAGCACATTACCTGATCACTGGAAGTACTTGTGAAGTATTGATTTATACTCACTATTAAAAACACAAGCTGTGTCATAGTGAAAATAATTATGTCAGCAACTCAGCAAGGCCTCTGTATCCATTGTTTGAAAAGCAATCCCAATAATTTATTTGTCATACCAATTTTGCCTCAATGGATGGTAACATCAGGTTTCTGGTAACATCTCATATTTTTCTTTTCCTCTGGTTCTTTTCTAAAACTACACACATGACTGGGGAGCTTCTGTTAACAATCTCCTGTTACAACTTACATTCTCATTCTGATTATTGTTGTTACTATTGTAACCATGATAGATGTTTAAGCAAAGCTTGCTTTCACTAAGCAGTGCACCATTCCACTCTGGAGTTTTAACTTTTAGTTGAAAAGAGCTGTACAGTTCATTAAAGTCACTGAAAGGTATTTTAGAGGAGGGGATGTGTCAAAATAAAACACAGAAGTCCATTAATTACAAGATTAATATTTATATTGCTTCATTCAAACACATACAGCAGTTTCTATATGCACATGCAAAACCCCGACATGTCTATTTTGTTCTTCAGAATGAACATACAGTGTCATTGCTCTCTGTGTTGTACATAGATAATGATAGAGACACATTATATTCACATATTATTACAGTTAGTGCACCCATACTAACATCAAATCCTTCTCTGCAGTTAGTTAAAATTAAATTAAGAGATGACAGTAGCCAAGCCAGACAGCACTCGCAATATTCAGATGTTGAAAATACTATAAAGTGCTTATAAAAGTAGATAATGAAGTCAACCATCTAAGTGGCTATTTATTTTCTTTTAGCAATGGTAAAATATATCTAGCAATAAAAAATCTATTCAGTAGAAAGCTGAATCAAACTATTTTTTTCTGCATTTTTTCTCCTTCACATCTGCTGACCTACCTTGGCACTCATTTGCAGATTGGCTGTTATCCAGCCTAGGCAGTTTCCATATGTGCATGCCCTGTTATCATTCAAGGAATGGTCATGCAATGGGCACAGTTCATGAATGTCACTTGCCTCCATGGGTGATACAAACCAGGAGGAGTTCTGCTTCCTTTGATGCCACCATTCAAATCTCCAGTGTCCACTAATGATCACTGACAGGGTGCATATGCCAAAGGCATATGCCCTTCTCCAAATGAGAAGTGAACAACTATTATCTCACCATTGCTTTTCCCTTGTCAACTGGTCTCAGGCTCTTAAATAAACCCACCTCATCTAGGTTATAGTCAGGGCTCTATAACTAGGCAGTTACATCAGATTTAACTTGCCACCACTGTGGGACCACCAGTAGCTTCCCAATGTCAGCTCTAAAATGAAGTTAAACAACTGCATATCAGGACGTTGACAATTGTATGGACAGCATAAAATTGCTTACCCATTTAAGAAATATCTTCATTATTTAATAAAGTAAGTTGACACAATGTCTACTTAAAAGGTATAACATCAGTGGCACAAATTGTACCTAATAATCATTTTTATATGTACAATATAATATAAAGGTTTTCAAAATACCATATGTCAATATTCTTTAAAATGTGCACCATACAATATGTATTATATGCAAGAAAATGTGCGATACACTATATGCTTAACATACCTTAAAGCAGTTCAATATAGTATAATATGCTATAAAATGTGCACTGTACCATATATATGATATTCTGTAAATTATTGTTATGCCGTGCTACTGCAGTCACATGCAGTAGTTTACCCACCTTGCACTTCTGTTTGGCCTCTTCTACAACTGCATGTAATACACTATATGTGTAACATGCTATAAAATGTATAATATACCATATGTGCAAACATGCTATAAAATATATAATATTCTACATAATATAAAAGTGCAATATCCTTTATGTGTAGCATTCTATGAAATGTGAAGTATACCCTTTGTGTAACGTACTATAAAATGTGTAATATACCAATCAAATGCCTCCACCAAAATATTTTGGTGTCATGAGACATAAATGAAGGAGTACCACTGCACTGTGAACTTTGTTTAAAAAATAAAAAGAAAATATTAATTAACTTCATTGAATAGTAGTAGCTGTCTGATTGTGTTGAGGATGGATTTAACAGGTATTGCAATCACTATGCATTTGACTTTTACCCCATGGCTAAACTGCTCCCTTAAAGTGTGGGCAGCCATGGTTGAATCTATCAGATTTTATATGAATTCAGACACAGAAAAGGGAGAGAGTGATTTGGCAGAAGCGCTTGCTTGGCTCTATATTTTTGAATGTGCATTTCTACATCTGTCTGTATTTGTTATTGTTATGCCATGCTACTGCAGTCACATGCAGTAGTTTACCCACATTGCACTTGCTTCTATTTGGCCTTTTCTGCAACTGCATGTATAGGCTGCAGCAGTATTCTTTTAGCTTATCTGTTGTACTGCTCCAACACGCTCTTGACTTTGGTCTTGAAAGCCTGTGTAATGTCTACCAGATTTTTCTCTTCTTGTTTTCATTAAATGTCTATACAAATGAACTTGCAGATAAGATCCAAAATTAAATCTGATTTAATTGGAATAGAAATCTCATAATATACACCTAATCAGGTGACACCTATTTAATTGCCTTAAAATAACATGCTCCTACAAGTTCCCTGCTTGACAGCAGTAACAGCAATAACAAATAATATGTTAAGTATAAATTAAAAATGAATACATGGTTTGTGGCAGTGAAATTTTTAGCCTACTTATAGCACAGCCATCCTGAGTTTGAGTAACATTCCAGGTACAAGAGAGGATGGTTCATGACCAGTGTGAGTTGGCAGCCATATTTAACTTATCCATCTCAAGGGGATGGTTGGTGATGATCTATTGAAGAAGCTCCATCTTGGAGAAGGCCTAATATTATGCTCAAACATATAGGAACTTGCAAGTCTGAGGCTATCCAAGGTGTGTTTATACTCCAATCAAGCATTATTGGTGTACAGGTGCATAAAGATACTCTAGGTTCAGAGTAATATAGTGGGCATTGCACTGTACCTGCCAACTGCAAGGTGAATGCGATTAGGCACACATAAAAAATACTAATCAACTGTCTCAGTGACACAGGACATCCAACTATGGTTCCAGAGATCTAAGAATAATTAGTTACTCTAGGAATGAAGAGACAGCCAAAGAAAGAATGGACTGGCATGGTATCCCACCTGCTGGTGATCCAAGGCTGTTACTGATTCAGATAGAGGCACTGAATAGCTGTGGCTAGTTCTCTTTCCTGAGGGAATGGTTTGATTTTTTTTTTTTTGTAGTTGCTAGAGTACCAGCTTGTGAGCACAGCAGAACAAGGCTTCCATTGTGGTCTGCAGTGCTGTGTGTTAGGAGAAGCGGGGTGGAGTAGATATGCAGTGTTCACACCCAAGGGACCATGAAATGATATGCATTGTACATCACTGTGTCCTCTGCCTCAAGGGTGAGGGCAATTCTCCTGTCACCAGATTCCACTCCTCTACATAAAAGAAACAGCATGTCTCTAGCTATTATTTAATATCAGCTTCCATGTAAGAAAGGTTTAGGTGCAATGACAAGAGATCATGATGTAAATACATAAACAAAGAAGCAAATGAATAAATACATAATAGTTTCATTCTCATAGAATGATGATCTCCTGCGTCTTCTTTCTGTTAACTTCCATTGTTAGGAATAATGAAAATAAATGGGCCAAAAGGGGATAATCTTAGATGTTTATATGGGGGTGGAGGCAATGGATAGGCATCAAAACATTAAAATAAAATGTAAAAAAAGAAACAAAACATAAATATATTATAGTCACAGACTATTTTCATTCTATAGCAAATGCACAATTCTAAATGTGTTCTTTTCCTATCTGATGATCAAGAAAAAAAGACAACAGAATATGGGATTTGAAATTGCCCTACAATTTAAGCAGAATTACCATGAGATGCAGTTGGGGCATGTTAAAGTACAAAATGAAATAACCACGAGTTTTACTTTTAGTCTCAGTCAGGAATGGTGCTTCAGGCTGTGCAAAGTACTACTTTATTCCATAAATAGCACTAGGATACCACCTGCCAAAATTTTCAGATCAGTCTCAAAGAACAAAGGAAAAACTTAATTTGTATAAATTTTCTTATTAATTTCATGCATGCAGAACTTTGACGTAACATTACTTTCAACAAATCATTTAATTTTTAATTATTTTATGTCCCCGTGATTCTCGCTTAGAGCTTCACATGAACACTTCACAAATATGCCTTTTAAAACACAAAGCACCTGTGCTTAAGATTTACTGGCCATCAGCTTTTTAATATTCAATATCAGTGCACACTCTCTCACAACTTCCTTGCAAGACTCATCCCCCGGCCTGAGAAGGCCAGAGCATACTGTTGATTAATGTAGTTTTCACGGATACCTGACATAATTTATTAAGTTTTCTAAAACTAACTTTCAAACAGAACATAACATCCATGAGGTCCTTCAGCATTTACTTTGCCTTCAGTTGTCTCTCAGTACACTATAGATTGCTAATAGAGAAAATGCATTTGTACAGCACTTGAAATATAAAGCTACTACTTATATGAAATACGAAATATAAAGCTACTACTTACATGAAACGTTATCTTGTATAATCATGCATCTGTTTTTCAGTTTTCCTTTGGCATAAACATATTTTAAATGTTTTATTTGAGTCATTTGTGAAGAAACTACAAGTTAATATGCATTTTGTGCAGAATAAACATGAGACATAATAATTTTCCATAACAGGCGTAACAGTGGAATAAAATCAGTGGCACATGATTATAAATGCATTGATACATTGCTATTTCTATCAGACCGACAGTTTGTATTTATCATGATAGTCTTGAAGTATTTGAAAAACTGGGAGAAATGGAAGATGACTGAAGTGGTTGGGTATAAAACTGCAACTAGACAACTGGACTGTAACATAGCTGAAGGCCATCATACAGAGGAGTGAGGAGACAAGAGACAATATGAGGACTAAGAGAAGTGATTAGCAAAGCATCACAGGGGGCATTCCTGGTTCTCACACACTTCAGTGTGTTAATTTCAGACATATTTAAGGAAACAAATAAAAACACCAGGTTCTTCGCTCTTAGGAAATGAAGCCACAAACACACAGGTTAATAGTTGAACTGAAGACACCATACCGATTGCATCATACATCACCATCATTACCATGGTGCCGCGTAATCTACAAGAGCCATGAGATAAGTGGTATAGGGGAACAACAGAACACACCATATACTAGGTTGTAGCATGAGACATGTACTGTAGCACTGCCCAGACTAAACAAAGTTTCACACTCTGACATTGTCTCCATATTGGGTGATTAGTCATAACCAGAGGGAGAACCAACATTGCACCAACCAAAAAGAGGCACAGGTGTGCTAAGGAATGGCTATCCAAGTTTGTAGGAAATTACAGTGATGGCAAAAAAGTTTCCTAAATTGCAATCCAGGGCAAGATCTTGAGATGCAGCAATCTTGAACTGTGACTAGGACTGCTAGGTGACCAGCAAGATGAAACACAGTAGCTGAAACCAGTGTATGTGTTCCAAAAACAAGCACTGCTTATAGGTAGCAAGGTAATGACTGTGCCTTATTTATCCACAACTGAGTGCATTAGTCTGTGACTGAACCATTTACAAACAGCTCAAACTGATGGTGTTAACTGCCTTTGTGTGGAACCATCCTCACCATGGCAACATGATGTACATTTTCAGTGGATGCTCTGGTTGAAGACTTCTGGTGCATCTCTGCACAAGCCTACTCCACTGCTCCAGATGCAGAATATGTCACAAGGATGACAATGATGCTACTTGAAATGAGGCTCAATCACTCTACCATGCAGGTCAATGGTTGTGCCATGTGTGCTAGTGGTTGTACCCTGTGTGTTGACACCTTCATCCATGACTGCACACAAGGAAATGGCTGGTTCATGCACAGTGTCCTGACAAACATCGAAGCTCTCAGCTATATTTTTTGGATCACTGTGGGTCCTCAACAAGGTTTGGCCACCCAAAGTAGCATGTACATCTATAATACAAGCATTAAGGGACATTGGCAATGTATTCAACAGATATGTAAAAATTTCATATCTAATAAATACCACTAGTATGAAAAACATATCACTACAAAGAATGCCAACCCACTTCTCTGTCCAGACAGTACCTGGCTACTTCTTAAAGGTCCTGGAATGACAAGCACATATAAGGTTTTCTCTAGCCATGTTCCCATTATGTTTGTAAAATTACAAACATACATCATGCATAATACATACCTGCTAGCTCAATTTCTTTGCTTTTCCACACATTTTACTGATTTTCTGATGTGACTCATTCTGCACATTTAATGTTCCTTAAGATTACATGACTGCAGACACTCTATACTTACAAAATGTAAGTTCTGCAAAACATTATTTGAAACTTAGCTGTAAATAAATATGGAATTCACTAAATCCTGATGTTAAGTTGTATGTCCTTCAAACATAAATGCCAAACAACACAAGAGTCTACCAGTAAAAACATATATAGAAATATCAGAGGACAACATTTAAGTCTATGAAAAGGCATGGTCCTACATTGTTACTTTCAAAAAACTATTTTTTGGAATAGTGCATTGATAATTGTGAAATCTTTTGTAGGCAGTGAATGCTTTTTTCATGATGTGATTTATAGCAACACATTATGGATACATACTGTAATTAGTATCTTTAGCACTGATTCTTGTGGCACCACATTACATTTCAGTGATATTTACAATAAGCAATAAGTAAAATAAAACTTGCTGGATACACATGGCACGTAACTCTTTATTTAGAACAAAAAATGTGAGCACTTTCGCTGAGTCCTCTCTGCTTCATCAGACAAATTATAGCAGTTAAAACTTCATTTAAATAGTGATGCATCATGGTGTCAATCAATCAATCCCATGTTAAAATCAATACACCAAATAATAATACTTAAGGTATAAAATATATATATATATATATATATATATATATATATATATATATATATATATATATATATATAAATATATATATAAAAACACATATAAAAAACATATAGAGGCTGTATAGAATGTGGGGTACATTTCTAAAATTTTCTAGTTAAAATATTAAAAGCTATATTAAAAAGCATAAAAATACTAAATAACTAGAGCATAAGTGCTTCAAGGCTCTGTTTCTAAGAAATGGTTTTAAAGAAACCTTGGAGTTTAGGCCAGGTGGTCTGTCTGCTTGGAACTTAATAATCCATTCTTGTTCCAAAGCTTCAGTATTGTTACTGTTTATTATCGCTAGTTACTTCATCCAGAATCTTCTGTATTTTGATATTTACAATAAGCTTGATATAATCAGGTTCAGTGTCAGGAAGTAGACTAGGGAAGGACTTACCTATATATATATATATATATATATAACGAAACCACCCCGTTCAAACAGCAAACACAGGGAGCCTCTGACTCCAAACCAAAGATTCCAAAAAGTTTCTGACTCCAGGCCAAAATGAACCAATGGATGGTACACCCGGTAAAAAGTCTGTAGTCACTATATATAAGTAATCCCAACAGAACAAGGATACTGCGTGTCACTCAATCACAAACCTTGTACCAGCCCTGCTGCAAGCCCAGAACTCCTTGTACGGTGTTCGGTGGTTCTCGTTGACCAAAGATTCCCGGTAATGGAAAAAATGCTGTATATAGCAATAGCACTTAGGCGAAATAGAAACCACAATTGCCAATGTAGCGTTACATCAGCATTAAACAAATTCCAATAAAATGGCTGATAATCCAAAGGATATATACAACTCTGCCAGAATACTGTAAAAGCAAGTAATTTATTGGTGAGCGCTTTCACGGCCACTGAAAAGCCGCTTCATCAGACAAACAGTAATGCGCCGTTAAGGCGCCATTTTTAAAACAATGACAATCCATGCATCACAGCCAATAGGCGAACATTTCAAATTTAAAGTAATAACATCCTAAAAAATCTTGCGAAGACCAACAGAAATATACGTGTATATACACAATAATTCTAGTGAAGCAGGACAAAGCGAAGCTCACCAGAAAAACAACAAAAACTAACCTAAAATCTAATAAAATTTAAAAAGTCTAGAAAATGCTAAAAATCTCCCAAACTGTAAGAAAGGCAATGCTCCTAATACTAGCCTATAGCAAGGATGGTGAATGCAATGATGCTATGAATGAAATCAGCGTTGAATCCTTCAAAGGATGTAAATAACTCTACAATATGCAAAATGACTGGAAACGCTGCTGCGGGCAGCAATGCCTATGAGAAACACATACAGCAGAAAAACATGACAAAATAGCATAACGAAGTGTTACACTATAACTGATGGCAAAATAGTGGAAGGGTGATACCAGAAACAAACTCCAAAAATGTCCGAAGAATATATATACAAATGCTGCTGAGGACACTGCTGCAATACAACGTTGCTACGGGCAGCAATGCCTGTTGGAAACACATACAGCAGAAAGGATGACATAACAAAATAATATAACGAAATGTTACACTATAGCTAATGTGATAGGGAGGTAATGCCAGAAACAAACTCCAAAATATCCAAAGAATAAATACAAATACTACTAAGGACACTGCTGCAATGCAACAAAACCTATATGTTGCATTCACCATTCTTGCTATAGGCTAGTATTAGGAGCATTGCCGTGAAAGCGCTCACCAATAAATTACTTGCTTTTACAGTATTCTGGCAGAGTTGTATATATCCTTTGGACTATTAGCCATTTTATTGGAATTTGTTCAATGCTGATGTAACGCTACATTGGGAATTGTGTTTCTATTTCGACTAAGTGCTACTGTTATATACAGTATTTTCATTACCGGGAATCTTTGGTCAACGAGAACCACCGAACACCGCACAGGACTTTTGGGCTTACAGCAGGGCTGGTACAAGGTTTGTGATTGAGTGACACGCAGTATCCTTGTTTTGTTGGGATTACTCATATATAGTGACTACAGACTTTTTTACCGGGTGTACCATCCATTGGTTCATTTTGGCCTGGAGTCAGAAACTTTTTGGAATCTTTGGTTTGGAGTCAGAGGCTCCCTGTGTTTGCTGTTTGAACGGGGTGGTTTCGTTATACATTTTTTCTTACCCTTGGGAAGCTTCTACGATATATATATATATATATATATATATATATATATATATATATATAGATCTAGGACTTTTGATTGAAAGATCAAAAGTCTGAATCCATTCCCACTGAACACACTTTAATGAAAGCGCTTTCATCGAAAAAGTGCTTTCGTTAAAGTGCGTCAAAAGAAAAAAATATAAAAAACATTTAATTAATGTTTTTGCAGGGGGTTTTATATATATATATATGGGTCTACCTGACATCATCGACAGCGGAAAACACCGACAAGCGAATCGCGAGCGCCAGAAGATCGACAATGCAGAAGACCGACGCGATGGATGAAAACACCGACGCCGAGGATGCCGACATGGGAAAAGGCTGTGTAAGTATGCGGTAGTGAAGGACGTTAGGGTGCGAGTAAGGTAAGTGTGGATATTGATGGTCTGTGGGGATAGGGGTGGGTTAAGTGAGTTATGGTTAGGGACTGGGTTAGGTAAGTGTGCGGTAGTGATAGTCTTTGGGTTAGGGGCGGGTTAAGTGAGTTAGGGTTAGGGCACGGGTTAGGTAAGTGTGTGGTAGTGATAGTGTTTGGGTTAGGGGTGGGTTTAGTGAGTTAGGGTTAGGGACTGGGTTAGGTAAGTGTGCGGTAGTGATAGTCTTTGGGTTAGGGGCGGGTTAAGTGAGTTAGGGTTAGGGCGCGGGTTAGCTGAGTATGCTATAGTGACGGACCTTAGGGTTAGGGTTTGGGTTAGGGTTGTAGATAGTTGTGTATGTGTGGTTTAGTGTGGGTTTGTAGGGATTTTGGTGTGCTTGTGTTTTGTGTGTGGTTTTTGGACAGGGGATGTGTTTTGTTTGTTGATTGTTGTTATTGTGGTGTGTGCAGTGTATGAGGTTTCGTGTTTGTGTACCGTCGGTTATTTCGTTGTCGGGCATGTGAGGTTTTGTGTTTTTGCACTGTCAGTTATGTGGTGTCGGCAATTTCGTTGTCTGTGTTCTGGGGTTTCGATTATGTCAGGTAGAACCATTATATATATATATATATATATATATATATATATATATATATATATATATGTATATATATATATATATATATATATATATATATATATATATATATATATATGGGTCCTCTTCAAATTACCGAAACGTCAGTTTGCCGACACGCGGAAGAGGAACGCGAAAGGACCGACAACGCAGTTGACCGACATGCTGAAATCCCGACAGCTGGAAGAACGACAAGGGGAATGTGTAAGCGCGACTTGGTAAGTATGCGATAGTGAGGGATTTTGGATTAGGGAGCGGACAGGAAAGTGTGCAATAGTGAGGGATTTAGGGTTAGGGTGTGTGAAAGGTGAGTGTGCGGTAGTGTCGGAGTTAGGGTTTGGGTAATGTAAGTGTGTGTTAGTGACGGGTTTATGTTTTAGGGTGGGTTAAGTAAGTTAGGAATAGGGTGCAGGTAGGGTACGTGTCTGGTACTGTCGGACCTTAGGGTTAGGGGTGGGTTAAGTGAGTTAGGGTTAGGGTGCAGGTAGGGTAAGTGTGCGGTAGTGTCGGACCTTAGGGTTAGGGGTGGGTTAAGTGAGTTAGGGTTAGGGTGCAGGTAGGGTAAGTGTGTGGTAGTGTCGGACCTTAGGGTTAGGGGTGGGTTAAGTGAGTTAGGGTTAGGGTACAGGTAGGGTAAGTGTGCGGTAGTGTCGGACCTTAGGGTTAGGGTTTGGGTTAGGGCTAGTGGATATGTAATGTAGTGTAATGTGTTGTTTACGTTTAGTGTGTCAGTGTAATGGTGTTCGGTGTTTTGCGTTGTCGGTATTGTGTGTTGGTTATTTGGTGTCGGTGGTTTGTGTGTCGGCGAACTGGCGTGTCGGTGTTCTAAAGTAGACCCATATATATATATATATATATATATATATATATATATATATATATATATATATATATATATATATACACACACACACATATATACATATATATATATATATATATATATATATACACCAACAAATGTTGATAAAGGTGACATCTCCTTTGTTTAAATCACTGACTTGGATATAAACAGAGCTCAGGAGTACTGCTGAATTGAAAAACTGGTAATTTTGCAACCCCTGCCATGAATTAGGACTACAGGTGTTTGGAATTCACTGTTTTAGACATATATTTTCTGGTATCCATCCATATTTGTAAAGCAAGTGCTGGTGCTAGTATGTACACGTCAGTCCTGTACTGCTTATGTTTCTAGTGATTTGGTCTTACTATGGTTTATTACATGTTTTGGTGCCTGTTCTTCGGTTGTTTTACTGTAGTTTTCAAATAGTGAAGCTCATTGTTCTGTTATTTATTTCTTAAGGTAGTGTCTCCATATTGCTTCAGTTATTTGTTAAACTCTGAGGTCTGTTTAAAATTCATTGTACTTATTAAGTTAATTGGTGGCTTCTGATCCTAGGAGTACTGGAATAGGGCTCTACAAAAGTGTGTCAGTGTGCTAGAATCCAGCAACCCAGAAATAATACAATACAGATACAGATACCTGAAAATATCCATTAATTTTAGTAATTGATAAAATACATAGATTATGATGAATATTGCCCAACAGAAATTAATGATTTGTGCAGATTATTAACTTGTTTTGTTTGTTGAATAATATGAAAAATAACTTTTTCTTGTTATGTATGCCACAGACAGACAGCAAGGTATCTCAGCTTTAAAATTACATGGTATGCAAATGATGGATTCATGTTGAGTTTCCAAAGGCAGTTTAGGCAAATGAAAAATATTCAATAAATATTTGCTTAAACTACCTTTGCTGAACATCTGTGGACCCAGTTTTTACACTGGGATAAGCCATTTACATCTCCTTCTTATGTGGGGGTACCATCACACCCTTGAACTTATATATACCAACTCCAAGGTTGCACAACAGTGGAGAAAGAGGCAAACTTCACAGTCAGTGATAGTAGTTTTAGTGAATGGACTTGGTCTTTTGATATACATTGAATCTACCTTTAACACATTGACAGAACTGAGAAAATATATGTAAAATGATGACAAGATGTTAAAGAGGGTTATCATGTTTGCAAATGATGAAATCAAATATGGGGGGGGGGGGTAATTCAGAATCATATAAACTTAGTATGAAGAGCAGCAGAGATCTTCTGTTCTAAATGCCAGGACTTTTTGTTGTATAGGAACATCACTCACATTATTATGCTAGATGTAACATCTGAATTAGTAGATCAATGCATTATTAGCCTTTTTTCAGAGCAGACATCTGAGATGTTTACCTTCATCAAGCTCCATATCACAGGTGGATTCTCCAATGGCTGACACAATAGCACTACTAAAAACAGGAGATTGTCATCCACCACTATCTGGACAGACACACTATATGGTAGTTATTTTTTATGTATCACTCTCACATGGAATCAAGAAGGATGTATGGAATGTCTATCCCAGTGGACACAAAGGTTCACATGGGATTAACTGTTCTTGCTACAGGGCTGGGACTTCTCAGTGTCTGACTGGTATGCCTTAGAAGTTTTGCAGGTGTCACCCAGTTCCTTGATATGATGCTGCAGCATTTGGAGAAGCATAGATTGCTTCCTCAGACAGCAAAGGACAGAACCACCAATAGATGGTCATTCTGCAAACTAGGTTATTTCTCTTAGGTCCTGTGGATTTTTACTGAATCACATTGTATCAAGGCCCCAACTACTCCTTGAGGCATCTGGTATATAAACTGGAAGAGCATCCACTCTGTCAATTACCAGGTGGTGTACAATACACAGGATACTATATACATAGTGTCTGTTTACCATTCAGGTAGTTTCCATGATTCCTCCATCTGGCAGACATGTAACCTGTACCATCATTTCATGTAGGGTAACTTTCTAAAGATCATCTAGTTAGTTGATGCACATGTTGGACATAGGCATCAGGTTACTTATAACCATATTCACTGCTGTGTGGTGCTGGTGATGCAAGATATAGCTTAGAAACATGGTTGAATGCCCCTATACATTGCATCCAGACCCCTGTGGAGATAAAATGCAACACTGTACAGTCACAGACATGGCACATTGTCAAACGTGTGTTTGGACTCATGAAGGCACACTGAATTATGTATTTGAGATAGCAGTGATATATATATATATATATATATATATATATATATATATATTTATATATATACATACGTGTGTGTGTGTGTGTGTGTGTGTGTGTGTGTGTAGTCTGAAACTGTGGTATTACACAAACAGATGCAACTTGGGAACATTACAGTACTGCTTGACAAACCTGTGGCAGCTGAGGAGGAGAAGAAGTCAGGCAAGAAGTCATTGGCGGAACCAGTTACTGCCTTACCCTGAGTAAGGTACAGTCATTTGCAGTACATTATGACAGTGGAAAAGAGGGGCATCTGGTTCACCACTATCAACCACTATGTGGACAGTACAAAACAAAACTGATGCATATGTTAACACAGCCAGATTTCACAGTATAATTCATTGGCTGACTACATTGCACAGTAGATGATACTTTACTCATAAAGGTCAGCTTGGTGGGCAGGGCACTGACATCATCATTTGTAAATGTAAGATGGGGAACAGCAACAGGTGACACCAATGATACTATGAGTGTAATGACCATGAAAGATGGATGTGGTAGCCGCACACATGGGTAACTAACTATGGAGAGTCAGGGATCTCATTCTCCAGAGATGGGATGAAAGTTCCATGTCATTGCCATTGATCAGACGGACCTGGAGTGTCAAGACTGGATGCAATCAAGTGTTAACCTTCAAGAGAAATGTTGTAGCATTTTGGAAGCATGTTGAGGAACCCAGCTGTTCCCTTCTCCCATGCTAGGAGGCAATAGATGAACAGCATCCATGACACCAAAGATTGCCACTGCTAGATCATTGCAATTACTATACCCACAGGGAACATAGATGCAATGATTGTGTGGGTCCCAAAGCAGCTGGCCCAGTGTGGCATCAATGGAGTGGAGATGGATGGGCAATGGTCATGAGGAAGTGAATGCCTACTCCTAGGGGTAGAGTCAACTATGGGTGGAGCTAACATTGGTGCAGTCTCTGGAACAGTGTGTGTCATCTGCATAAGCCTGGCCTATGACAATGCACCATACTTCTGAAATCTTGCACTGCTGTGGTGAGCATTTATCAGTATCCTCATGAATGTACCAATGGATGCCATTCGGGCAAGCATGTTTACTTCATGTTCATCTGTTCCATGTCAGTCTAATTGTCATGTTGGTTATCATGCAGTCCCATCAGTGATTGTAGACTATGCAGAATATTTACTATCTTTGCCATGGTGTGTATAGTAGCTGTCTGTGCCTAAATCACTGAGATGCACATATCCTGCTTGATGCTGTGTGTGGTATAGAGGTCAGGAAATTACCTACAGTCATGGTGGATTAGTGTGTGAGTGTGTGTGTATGTTCGTGGGTCCTTGGAAGACCCCCTATGTAATAATCCTCTAAAAAGCTTACAGGCTAGTAAAGGACACACTACAGCACCCGTGAAACTAGAAACATAAAAAACTAGGTGTACACTATGACTGAAGTTATACAAAGTTTAATGATCCAAGGTAAAAATACTATAAAATGTAAATTGTAAGCACTTTCACAGCTGTTAGACTGCCTCTTCAGACCTAACAAAAAGCACTAACTTCCTTTTAAAGACCAACGTAGCCAATCAAATCAAACATTTAAAGAAGTTGTGAAGACTGTTAAAAACAAAAACATGCCATCCATATAGGCTACTTTCTTAATTACAATCTAAACATGATTATCAACAATGCAATAAATACACTAATATTTCTAAAATTCATAATAAACAGAATTTATACAAAACAGTCAGTGTATCAGAGAATGAGACTTCACGAGAGGTTTGTGTGAGACACGCTTATTAATGCCAGGAAACCTACCTGCATTGAGACGTACTATTAACTCTTCTTCTGTTTTCTTAGTGAAATTTTTAAAAATCATCTCCTTTTATATTCATAACCAAAATTTCTAATGCCAAAAATTTAAAAGCATGTCTTTCTCCACATTCATTGACATGTTGAGC
This sequence comes from Protopterus annectens, assembly GCF_019279795.1. Taxonomy (NCBI): domain Eukaryota; kingdom Metazoa; phylum Chordata; order Ceratodontiformes; family Protopteridae; genus Protopterus; species Protopterus annectens. Next base: position 93,573,642 of record NC_056731.1, on the reverse strand, counting down.
TAAGACACTTTTCAACTTCTTATTTTGCATGTCATTGACATGTTCCAAGAAACGTTCTTTAAAATGCCTATCCGTCTTTGCTACATAGTAAGTAAAACATTCAACACAGAAAGCAAAATAAATCAAATCCTTTGTCATGCAATCAGCATAAAATGAAGTTTCTATAACAAATTCTGTGTGGGGGTGTTTAAAAAGGTTGCCAACATGAATAAATTTACATGCTTTGTAATGCCTACAAGGAAAGGTCCTTTCTATTTGTGAGGGTGGTGTATAACAATCCCTCTTACTTTTGTAACAAAGTTGTCTGTTCCAACCTGTCATCTGCATTCAGTATTGCCTTTTAATAATAGCACACATAGTGTTAACATCATACCTCTCAACTGTCCAGATTTTCGCAGAATGTCCAGATTTTTGCCTCATATTTTTGTTCCATTTATCTTAAAACTGGTGGTTTTCTTGCAAATTACTGGCTAACCATTGAGGACTGAAGTGAAAAAATAATGGCAGACATTTGAGTTTCAAACTCTATATGCTTCAGAAAATTCATGCTAATGCAAAACCTGCAGTTATATCACATTTCTAAGTATGTAAGGGCAATATTTAAAACGTTTTCCTATTTTTGGCCATTTGTCCCCCCATTACTACTGGCTTTGTCCAGATTTTTTGCTTGAAGAGGTTGAGAGGTATGGCTAACATTACTAGTATAAGTCAATGCCAATCTTGTTATTTCTTTCTGTGCTGGCCTAGCTCTCTGATTACTATCTTGTCCAGTATTATCAGAGAAAATAGGGCCTTCCTCCTGTACTTCTCATTGGCATCACTTCATTAATATTCATCCACTCTTCTCTCCTATACCCTCTCTGTAAAAATTCAGCCTTTAATTCTAATAATGCTTTTATCATATTGTCTTCATTATTGTGTAACCTCATGACCCTGAGTGCTTGCCCCTTCTCCACATTCTTATATACTTGGCGAGGATGCATGCTAGTTTTGTGTAAAAGAATATTCTTCTTACATTGTTGCTTAAAATAGATGTTCTAAAGTTACAGATCACATCCGTAGCAATCTTTATGTCTAAGAAATCAATAGACTCTTTTGAACAAGCATAACTAAACCTTAGGAATGACGTGGTAGGATGTAAATATTCTACATATCTCTGTACTTGATTTATAGGCCCCTTTCCACAAAATAAGAACATCATCCACAAAGCACTTATAAACCACAATAAGTTGACAAAATTCATTATTCCTAAGTACACTGTCATATTCCTACTGTGCCAATGCAAGGTTGTGCCTCTAGCTATACCAACCTTTTGCAAGAAAAATTCATCATTAAACATAAATGCATTATTTTCCAAGATGAACTCCAACAATGTACAAACCAATTCAATGTTACTATTACTTGTGTGGTCCTCCCAATAGCAAAGATCTAATATTCTCAATGCCCCATATATTAGTATATTTATTGTAGATTTTATTATCATGTTTAGATTGTTCATAGGTTCATAGGTTCGTACTAGGCTATCTGCCCTAGGGCATTTATAAGCCTAGCCAGAGTGTGTGTGGCTTTCACCACCCCTTAGTTTACTGTGCCTCTGTCTAGTAGTGACACAGAGATGACCGCCGGGGTAAACCTACAATCTCCCATTCACTCGTCAAGATTTCTCTTGAATAGAGTTAGTGAGGGGCTCTGCCTAACATGGATTGGGATTCTGTTCCAGAGTGTAGGGAGCCTCTAGGTTATGAATCTGTCCCTCCAGCACGTCCTATTTATTTCTGTGTTGAGGTTTAAGTCTCTTGCTCTCGTGGCTTTGATGGATTTGGATTTTCTGAGGTGGAGCATGTCCATTAATTCCGGATTGGACATGGCCTTGTACGTCAGGCACAGATCACCTCTGAGTAGGCGGTATGCGACTGAATAGAGGTGAAGTTTTTTCAGTCGGGCAGCATATGACATAGGTTTAAGACCCTTTATCCTCTTGGTGAGGAACTTTTGGGGTCTTTCCAACTGCTGCAGGTATCAGGTAAGATACATCCCAAATGGGGCATTATACTCAATCATTGTCCTGATAAGAGAAGAGTACAGGGGCACAATGACCTCTCTTGATCTAGATGTGAAACCCTTCATGATTAGGTGGGCAATATAGAAGGTCTTCCTAACCACTTTGGCAATGTGAGTGTCAAATGAGAGATTACTGTCAACCTGGGTCCCTAGGTCCCTGATTACCTCTTCCGTACTTAATGGATTACCACCTATGTGGTAATTTGTGGGTACCTTGTTTTTCCCAAAGGGTATGACTATACATTTTTTGCCGTTTAGCTTAAGGCCATGGCTCTGGCACCAATTATCTGTTTCTATAAGGCCTCTCTGAAGGATGCTTGTGTCTGCTGGTGTATCAATTATGGCACCCAGTTTGCAGTCATCTGCGAACTTTGTCAGCCACAATCCTCCTATGTTTGCCTGTACCTCGGAAAAATAAATGCCGAACTAGAGGGGTCCCAGGACTGAGCCCTGTGGGACACCGCTTGTGACTGGCTTAGAGTCTGACATAGCTCCAGCAACTCTGATCCTGTGGGTTCTGTCCTTGAGCCAGTTTGCAACCCATCTTGTGACATATGGGTTTACATTTAAGCTGGTGAGTTTGTCTATGATCCCCGAGTGGGGTATTCTGTCAAAGGCTTTTGCAAGGTCAAGGTAGGCTGTGTGAACTGCCTTACCCTCATCAATGGCCTTAGTGACTGTTTCAAAAAAGTCGACCAAGTCCAAAAGGCAGGATCTGCCCTTGACAAAGCCAAATTGGGTAGGATCCAATGTCTGTAGGTCCCCAATGTCTTTGTTTATGAGTTCCATAATGATCCTCTCCATAGCTTTGCAGACCAGGCTCGTCAAGCTTATGGGGCGGTAATTTCCAGGGTCCGTAGAAGCACCGCCTTTGTGAAGTGGGACCACTGTTGCCGTACGCCACTCTTTGGGTACATATCCTGTAGTAAGGCTAAGATTAAACAGCAGCCTTATGTGTGGGTTTAGTTCCTCTTGGAGTTCATGTAGCACACAGCCGGGACACCATCTGGTCCCATTGATGCTGTGTTTTTAGCTTTAGAGAGGGCGGCTCTCACCTGGGCATCTGAGATGTTAGGGAGGCTACACTCTGCTGGGATAGTTATTTCTCCTTTTGGGGGGGAGGGGGAGGAGAAATTTGCACTGAATCTGTCTGCCAGAATGTTGGCAATGTCAGTGGGTTCAGTGTATTTTGTGTGATTTTGGACTAACTCTGAGCATATCTGGGAGTTTCCACTCAGGTTTCTAACATAGCTAAAGAAGGCCTTGTGATTGTCTTTTGTATCTTTTGCGATTTTTCTCTCAAAGTTGGCCTTGGATGATTTTATGAGTGATCGTAGTTTTTTGCTAGTACTGATCATGTAATTAAAAAAGCAAG